>NC_044549.1:95158648-95410712 GCF_007565055.1 Rhinopithecus roxellana
CTAGACTTAATCTGACTAGAAAATCTATGCCTAAAACAATTTCACACACCCACATTATCACTTCCATCACCACAACCACCCAAAAAGGTATAATCAAATATTACTTCCTCTCTTTCCTTATCCCCCTTATCCTAACCCTATTCCTAATAACATAACCTATTTACCTTGAGTAATCTCAATTACAATATAAACACCAACAAATAATGTTCAACCAGTAACCACCACTAATCAACATCCATAGTCATACAAAGCACCAGCACCAATAGAATCCCCTCGAATTAACCCTCGTCCCTCTCCCTCAAAAATCACCCAACTCCCTATATTATTAAAATTAACCACCACCACTAATCCATCAAAATTTAAAACTCATAAAACCAGTCCTACCTCCATCACTAATCCTACCAGAAGACTCCCTACCAGTTGGCCTTGGGCCAACACATGCTGGCACCTGTTTTGATGATTCCAGGTATCCAAGCTCTTGGGCAGACAGCATGTCATGTTCAATGGTGGTTGCAATGGTGGTAAAATGTTATTTTGGTTCCTAAGCACTGAACCTTGCATTGTCTGTGGTTCAGTAGGCTGTGTGGGTCAGCCTCCAGGCCAGTAGCTATTGCTTGCAGTTAGAGACAAACTGAGTTGATAGTGGTAGAATGTTTATGGTCAACATCAGTTCTCTGGGAAGAGTACTCCAGTGATCCAGGCGGTGAATTGGGTTGCAGAGCCCCCAGGGCCTTGGATCTTACACTCTGTTTCATGGGAGGAGGCAAAGCCTGGTAGAGATAGGTGAAGTAAGCTTTTACTCAGGGGTCCCAGATGCAAATGCCTCCACCAGCTTTGTCTGGCAGAATGCTTGGGTGCAGGGTGACCACATCTGTGCTAAGGTCCTGCCACAGGAAGGGTGGGACTAATCCCAGTGGTCACAGATCTTACTGGCAGATGGGGGACTTGTGTCCTTTTCACATTCCAGTCCAAATCCATCTTGGCTATTGTAGCTGACCTGTCTAGGCTGTCAGACCCAGGAGATTACATCTAGCCTGAAACTCAGGCCCGGGCTGTGTGAGTCCCCATCCAGCTTAAGACCAAACATTCACAGCAACTCTTGTCTGTCTTATGTCCTGGGGACAATGCCCACTTCCAGCACTGATGACTGTAGCCTACACTATGTTTACTTCTCAGTTCTGGTTGTAAAAACCACCTCCAACTCATGCCTTGGTTCCACAATAAGCAGCCTGTTTCCCTAATGCATGGGATTAGTGCAGGTTCCCAGGACTGCACACAGACTGCTAAGTGTAGGAATAAGGATGACATCTTGCTATAGCCAGTTAGGTTTCAGAAACTGCATGGGACCCAGAGTGATTTCTCTCCCTGGAGAAGTTTCTTCTCACAGTTTCTTGGCTGTTCCCTAAGATTCAGGAATTAGGAGTGTCAAGATGCTCTCCTATGGCCTGGATGGCCTTATTCTCCAGTGGAAAAGTGGACTGCAGAAAAACATTCACACATTCTCATCAGTACTGGGAAGTCACTTTGAATTCCCAGCCAATTCCAGTCACATCAATTGCCTGTTTCTTTTCTTCCTAGTTTTTGAAGTTTCCTGTTCTTTTTCTGTTAAACTGCCATGTTTCTTATTAGATAATGTATTCAAAGTATTATATTGTCTATACATTACTAAGGTTTTTCTAAGTGGATAAGATGTACTTGAAATGCTTCTAATCAGTCATCTTAAACATTTTAAATAAGAGCATTATTGCTTTACAGAATAAAAGCATCTGTATACACTGGTATCAATAAATTATCTAAATATCTAGCTCTATACATATTTTATATTAAAGCATAAATAATGAATGTTGCCTTAAATAATAATTTAAACAATATCTGCCAAGGTATCATGAATTTACCATTTTCACATTAAATCTAATTTTATTATACTTTGAGATTATTACATTCAATTTAAGGAAGTTATTTTTGGTATATATGTCTTGATTAAGTAATATGAGCTTCAATTCTTCTATTTTAATATGACTATTATAATTGTGTGGATATTATAATAATTTACACATTTCTAATTTCTTATGTTCAACGATGCACTAGATTCATTTATAGACACTTTTGTGAATATCAGCTACTGCTGAAAATTATGAGGCTCAGCATAATCTAAAGATTAAAATTGGAGCTCCTTCCATGACTATGTTCAACTCAAATATCCTTCCCAGATTTGTCTTCCCATTTTAGGTAATCAAAATGATTATCATAATAGTAGTAATAAAGAAAAAAATAAAAATAAGAGAGAACTTTAGTCCAATTGAACTACACATCAACTACCATATACATACTTCCTAGCCTCAGCGTGGTCTTGGTGTCAGGATTTCTCATGTCAGTCTTTCTTGGAATACATATTTTTACAATTTCTGTAACTATTGAAATCCATCTTATATGTCAAGATCTAGCTCACATAATAAATTTAATTTTCTTTCTTCTAATAAAGCAAGCTTACTTTCTACTACAATGTCCCTTACTACATAAAATCTACTGTATAAGAGCTCCTATAACAGCTTAACATGTTATCAAGTTTAAATTCCTTGAAGGCAAGCATCATTTTCTCCATGTACATGTTAAAACTACATTAAAAATGCATAGATATACACATATTTTAACACCTTAATTTGATTCAATTATATGTCATTGTCTTGACTATAACTTAACAGAATACTTTTAAGGATCATAGGCTCTCATATTGTTTATTTTTGAAAAATCTAATTTGCTCATGTGATTGAACTACACATTGAGAGTAATGATTCATATTTTTCTTGAAAACCTTAATTGGAGAATCATCTTTAATCTCTATGCTTTCAAAATATAAATTTAAATGAGATTTCAGTATTATATATTTATTTTTAGTAATAAATATTTAATTTTTAGTTCAAAGTGACCCACAGAAACCATCTTTTGATTAAATTTCCAAATTTAAGAATATATGTCTAAAATAAAGTAAATTGTTTTCTCTAACAATTAACACTATCAACTCCTCACCACTTCACAGCCCTGAACTACACTCTATAACTTTATTCCACAATACAATAAGACTTTATATAGAACAAGTTTTATTAAATATAAACTACAAATTCTTACACACTCATGAGTTATACACTGGGAGAACAGAGAACAGAAGGTATTTTTAACAGACTTCATTTTCAAAAATAGCGTACTGATACCCTTCCTTTTTTTTTTTTTTCTTTTTTCTAGGAGAGATACTATTGTCTAGGGGTTCTCTGGTTCTGTTTTGTTAAAAACACCTATGTACTTTTAAGCTGTTCTTCTGATCCTGTGTTACCGAGAGAGAAGGTTGATCTTTCAACTTACTTTTATTTTCTGCCTGCCTTTACAAAGCGTTACATTGTATATCTAATGTTGATATCAGTTATAATAGATAGTAAGGGTAGATAGTATACCAGACTCTTTTTCTACAATATTGGCATTGTTAGAGAGATCACTGACCTTGGAATAACTTTTACGTTACCTTGACTTCCTCTGTAGGTCATCTGTACTAGACGAACAGCTGGTGAGATAATGCATGATGTCTATGTATAGCCTGAATATTCCTTAATATTGGTTCTTTAACTATTTTATTGTGCTTATTTGTGCCCGTGTTTATTTGACTGTGGCAACCATAGTATTTTTCAACACATTTTCTGCACTGTGATCTCGTCCCTCTCCATGAAAAAGGAGAGTCGGTTTGCCTGACCATTAAATCTGAGGAAAACAATATGTACAACAAATATGTTAAATAGGTAAAGGTGATAAATGAAACAAAGAATATGAAAAATCGGGTAGGGCATTGAAATAGAAAGGTACAGGTAGAGGCCTAGATGTAACTTTTAAATAAAGAGGTAGAAAAGTCTTTGTTAAGTGGTGACATTTAAGTAAAAACTTGAAAGAAATGAGGAAGATGCCCCCGTGGATATCTGGAAAGAAGGCTGTGTAATTGCTAATTTTAATTAATTTTGGTTTTGCATTAAATTTAACTTTATTTTTCCAAATTCAGTCAGAAACTTAATCACATTTATAATACATTTTTTCTAGCATTATTGACGTATAGTTGACAAAATAAATGTACATATTTACAGTGACAGTGTATAATGTAATGTTTTGATATATGAGAACATTGTGAAATTATTAGTACAATTGAAGCTAATTAACATATCCATTACCTCATATCTTTTCTCTGTGTGTGTGTGGTGAGAACTCTTAAAACTACTGTCTTAGCAAATTTCCAATAACCAGTTCAGTATTAATTAGAGTCAGCAGGCTGTATATTACATGCATTCATTAAGCTTGCCTAGTTGAAATTTTGTTCCCTTTGATCAATACCTTCCCATTTCCCCATCTCCCCACTCCTCACAACCACTATTCTACTCTTTGCTTCTATATATTTGATTCTGTTTTGCTTCCACATATAAGTGACAGCATACAGTATTTGTTTTTCTGTGCCTGGCTTATTTCACTTAGCATATGTTCTCCAGGTTCATTCATATTGCCATAAGTGACAGTGTTTCCTTCTTTTTTAAGACCCAGAACTATTTTAGTATTTGTGTAATTTTCTTTATACATGTACCCATCAATGGAAACATAGGTCAATTCCATCTTGGCTATTGTGAATAATGCATCAATAAACATGTATATGCAAATATCTCTTTTACAATTTGATTTTATTTCTTTTAAATTTTTTCTCCAAAAGGATATTGCTACATCACAGTAGTTTTATTTTTATTTTTTGAAGAATCTCCATACTCTTTTACACCAACTGCTCCGATTTGTACTCCCTTCTAAAAATGCACAGAAATTCCCTTTTCTGCACATTCTTGTCAACAAATATATTTTGTCTTTTAGATAATACCCAGACTAACAGTTGTAAGGTGACATTTTACTATGATTTGGTTGGCATTTTGCTGGTGATTAGTGTTGTTTAGCATTTTTTTATATATCTGTTGGCCATAAGCCTTCTTTTGAGAAATGTCTATGCAGGTCCTTTGACTATTTTTTAAATCAGGTTGTTTACTTGCAATTGAGTTGCTCATATTTCTTATACATATTGGATATTAACATATCATCAGATACATGACTACCAAATAATTTGTCCCTCTCTATGAATTGCCTCTTTAATCTATTGATTGTTTCCTTTGCTGTGCAGGAGCTTTAAAATTTGATGCAATTCCATTTGTCTATTTTCCTTTTTGTTCCCTATGCTTTTAGAGTTGTATGGAAAAAAATCACAGTCCATCACTATTATGAAGAAACTTTAACATTATATTTTCTTCTAGTTTTACAGTTTCATACCTTACATTTAAGTCCCTAATCCATTTAGAGATTTTTCCATATGGTGTAAGCCAAGAATGTGGTTTAATTATTCTACATGTGGATATCCAGTTTTCCCAACCCATTATATGTTCTTGGAATGCTTGCCAAAAACTAGTCTTATATCTATGGGTTTATTTCAAGAGTTTCTCATCTGACATATATATACACACACATACATATGTATACATATATACATATATACATATGTATACATATGTATAGATATATGCATATATGCATATGTATAGATATATGCATATATGCATATATACATACGTAGACATATATGCATATATAGCCTGCTGTGAAACTATAAGTATCATACTGTTTTTATACTCTAGCTTTATAACATTCTAAAATCAATAGTGTGATTCCTACATTCTTGTGTTTTTTCTCAATATTGCTTAGGCTTTGGAGGGTATTTTATGATTGAAAGCATTTAGAAAACTTCAGCATCCCTTTCTGATTAGAATTCTAAACTAATTAAGTATGAAGAAATGTACCTCAACATAATAAAAGGCTTTCCTGACAAGCTCAGAGGTAACATCATATAGAAATCTTTTTCTCCATGATCAGGAACAAGACAAGAATGCCAACTCTTACCACCTCTATTCAGTATAGTACTGGAAGCACCAAAGTAATTGGGAAATAAAATATATCAAAATATGAAAAATATAAATAAAACTGTCTGTGTTTGCAGATGACAAGATCTTGTTTATATAAAACCCCAAAGACTCCACCAAAAAAGCTCTTAGAACAAATACATGAATTAAGTAAAAGTGCACGATACGAAACAAATACACAGGCCACAAGGACCGTAATACATGGGCAATTCCTGGTGCTGGGGAAGGCTTGAAACCAGTAGGCTTGGGGGCATGCAGATTAGTGAAACACCAGTCCAGGCAGCCAAAGAGTGCTTGCATCACCCTTCCACCATCTGCAGGCAGCAGAGCTCACACCTCTGAGAGAATCCTTCCTTGCCCTTGAGGACAGGAGAGGGAAGAGGAAATATAACTTTGCTTGCAACTCTGATACAAACTCACAGTACGATAGAGCACCAGGGAGAATTTTGAGGCCCCCATTCCAGGACCTAGCTCCCAAATGACACACCCTGGTCCAGAAGGGTATCCATCCACCACCTTTAAGGAAAGGAGTCAGTCTAGGCAGGATTCACCACCTACTAACAGGTTTGTGCTCTGAATAATCAGCGTTGTTACTCATGCAGTACTCGCTATAGGCTTTGAGTAAGACTCTAAGACATGCTGGCTTTAGGTGTGACCCGGCACATTCCAAGCTGTGGTGGCTACAGTGAAACATTCCTTCCATTTAACAAATGCAAACAGAAAATTGAAGAGGACTTGGTCCTGCACCATAAGAAGTAGCCTGGACAAAGTGGGGTAGAAAGTCAAGCAGGCTCTTGGGGATCCCCATTCAAAGTGTTGGGTCTTAGATAGAACTTCTAGACCTGTCCTGTGCCAGAGAAGATACCACTGGTCTGAAGGGACAGCCCCAGGCTTGGAAGCATTCATGATAACCTGGCTAAAGAAGAATGCTTGGGTCTTAAACGAACACTTGTAGTGCCAAGCAGTACTCACAATGAGCCTGGGATGGTGGTGGCCACGGGGAGAGACTACTCTGCTAATGAAAAGGGAATATAAGAATGGAAAAAAAAAAAAAAAAAAAAAAAAAAAAAAAAAAAAACAACAACAACAAAAAAAAAACTCTGCTTGTGGCTTGGATGCCTGCTCGGCAGCAGTAGAACAGAGCACCAGGTAGATTCCTATCATTTCCAAATTCAGGACCTGGCTCTCAAATGATGTCTCTGGATCTACCAAATGCCAGGGAGAATTTGCCACCATGAAGGGAAGAACACAACTGCGGTCTGATCCAGCACAGTCTACGTGGTAATTGCCATAAGGGTGCTTGTGTCATCCCTTGACCAGCTTTAGGCAGTTCAGTATAGAAAGAGTGACTGCTTCTTTGGGGGGGAATAAAAAGGAAGAAATAAAGAGTTTCTACCTGGTAATCCAGGTAATTCATCTGAATTGTACCCAAGACTACCAAGGCAATACCTCTATTAGTCTGCAAGAATCATAGCAGTGCAGAGATTGGGATGTCCCTAATGTAGGTATGACTGCAGTGATCAAAAACTTGGATCACAACACTCAAGTCCCTATGAATATCTGGAAAGTCTTCCTAAGAAAGACAGGTCTAAAACGTCCAGAATGTGAAGACTAAAATTAATACCTAACTCTTCAGTGCTTCAATACTGAAAAACATCCAAAAGGATCAAGACCATACAGAATAACATGCTCTCACCAATAAAAAAATAAATAAAAAACCTAAATAAAGCATGAAGGACCAATCATGGACATGCAGAAACAGAAGCATGTGAACTTTCAGACAGAATATTCAAAAATAGCTGTTTTGAGGAAATTCAACAAAATTCAAGAAAATACAGAGAAAGAATTCAGAAGCCTGAAAGATAAATTTAACAGTGAGATTAATATAATTTAAAAAATCGAGCTGAATTTCTGTAACTGAAAAATGAATTGACATACTAAAGAACACACTAAGCAAATATAACACCCCTCAAGACCTCAAGACATTTAATAATAAAACTCCAAAAAGACGAGGATGAATAAATAATCCTAAAGGCAGCAGGAGAAAAGAAAGAAATGGCATGTAATGGAAATCCAATATATCCGGCAGCAGAATTCTCAGTGGAAGCCTTAGAGGCCAGGAGAGAATGGCATGACATATTTAAAGTAAAGAAAGTGGAAAGAACTTTCATCCTAGAATAGTACATCCAGCAAAAATGTCCTTCAAGCAAGTAAGAGAAATAAAGACTTACCCAGACTAACAAAAGCTGAAGGATTTCTTCAACAGAGTACTTGACCTACAAGAAATGCTAAAGAAAATTATTCGGTCTGAAAGAAAAGACATCAATGAATGACAGAAAGTCATCTGAAGGTACACAACTCTCTGATAATAGTAAGAACAAAGAAAAACAAAGAATAGTATAACACCGCAATTGTGGTGCATAAACTACCCATATCTTGAGTAAAAAGACTAATAGATTAGTCTATCAAACGTAATAGCCACAACAACTTTTCAAGACACGGACCCTATAATAAGAAATAAATGCAGACAACAAAAGTTAAAAATCGGGGTGAAAAAAGTTAAAGTATAAATAATGTATTAGTTTTCTCTTTGCTTGTTTGTTTATTCAATCAGTGCTGAATAGCCATCAGCTTAAAATAATGGGTTACTATATTTTATTTGAAAGCCACATGGTAACCTCAAATCAAAAACATACAACAGACACATAAAATCAAAAAGCAAGGAAAGAGAAAATCATCTTTCCTTTACTAAAAAGAACACAGAAAGAAAGAAAAGAAGGAACATAAGACCACAAAACAATCAGAAAAACATTGCAAAATGACGAGTAAGTCCTTACTTTTTAACAATAACAATAAATGTGAATCAACTAAATCCTCAATGAAAACAAATAAAGTGAATGAAAGGCTTTTAAAAAATCCAAAAATCTGTTGCCTGCAAGGAACAGTATTCACCTATAAAGACAAACGCAAACTGAAAATAAAGAGATGGAAAAAAGAAATTACAGGCAAATGGATTTTTTTTAAGTAGCAATGGTCATACTTAGATTAAATACATTTCAGGACAGAAATTTCAAAAATGTACAAATAAGGTCATTATATAATGGTAAATGCATCAATTGTACAGGATAAAAATTGTAAATATATATGCACCCAATATTAGAATACCTGATTTAAAAAGCAAATATTAACAGAGACAAAGAGAAAGACAGACTCCAATACAATAACAACTGGAGATTTCAGCAATTCACTTTCAGCTTTGGTGAGATTATGGAGATAGAAAATCCAAAAAGAAACTATAGATTTAATCTATACTCCAGACCAAATGAATGTAATGGATGTTTACAGAACATTTTATCCAACAACTGCAGCATACACATTCTTCTTCTCAGCACATGGATCATTCTCAAGGCTGTCCCATATACCATATGTTATCCACAAAAAAATCTTGAAAAATTAAAAAAAACACTGAAATTACATCAAGCATCTTCTCTGAAAGCAGTTAAATAAAACTAGAAATCAATAACAAGAGAAATTTTAGAAACTATACAAATACATAGAAATTGAACCACATGCTCCTGAATGACCAATGAGTTAATGAGTAAATTGAAAAGGAAATTAAAAAACTTCCTGAAGCAAATAATGGAAACACCACATCCCCAAACCTATGAGATACAGCAAAAGCTGTACTAATGAGAAAGTTTATAATCCAAGTCACCTACATCAAACAACTAGAAAAATTTTAAATAAAAAACATTATTGTATGAGTCTAATATTATGCTGATTCCAAAACGAGATGAAGACACATCGAAAGTGAAAACTACAGGCCAATATTTTTTATGAACATTGATGTAAAGATTCTCAAAAAGTAATAACAAAAAAAAATCACCAACACATTAAAAAGGTCATTGATTATGACATATTGAGATTTTTCCCCAGAGATGTAAGATGTTTAAACATACGCAAATCAATAAATGTGACACACATTATATTTAAAAAAGGGACAAAATCCACATGATAGTTTCAATTGAGGCTATAAAAGGATTTGATAAAATTCAACACCTCTTATTGATAAGAACTCTCAAAAGCTAAGTGTAGAAGCAAAATACCTCTACACAATAAAAGCCATATGTGACAGACCAACAGCTAGTATCATATTAATTGGGTAAAACTCCAGCCTTTCCTTTAAGGTCTGGAAAACAAGAATGTCCATCTTCATGACTATAATTCAGCATAGCATTGAAAGTCCTAAATGGAGGAATCAGATAAAGGGCATCCAAATTGGAAAGAAAGAAATCAAATCATTATTTTTTGTGTGTGTGTGAATAATACGATCTTCTATTAGAAAAAAACCTAAACATTAAAACTACTAGAACCGATAAACAAATGTAGTAATTTTGCAAGATACAAAATCTAGCTTACAACTATCATTAACAATTTTATATACCAACAGCAAAGAGGCTGAAAAAGAAATCAAAACAGTAATCCCATATACCATACTATGAATGTTATAAAATATCTTGAAATTAATATAATGAAAGAATTGAATGATGTCTATACTCAAAACTATAAATCATTGATTCAAGAATCTGGAGAGGACAGAAAAAATAAAAAAGATATTCCGTCTTCCTGGAATGAAATAACTCACCTTTAAAATGTCCATACAACCCAAAACAATCAAGATTCAGTGCAATCCCTGTTAATATAACAATGACAATCCTCACAGGAAAAAAAAAAAAAAAAAAAAAAACACAGTCTTAACATTTATCTGTTTCCACAAAAGACTCAGGCAAAGCCATCTTGAGCAAAAAGAACAAAACTGGAGGAATCTCATTTCTGACTTCAAATTATACTACACAGCTATAGTAATCAAAGAAGCACAGAAATGTCATAAAAAGTGATACACAGAGCAAAGCAACAGAGTAAAGAACCCAGAGGAAGAACATTCATGCATCTACAATAAACTCATTTTCAACAAAGATGCCAAGAATATACGTTGGGAAGAAGATAGTCTCTTCAATAAATGGTGCTGGGAAAACTGGATATCATTATGGAAAAGAATGAAACCAGACCCCTATCTCTTGTGACATACAAAAATCAATTCAAAATGTTAAAGACTTAAATGTAATACCTAAAACTATGACACTATTAAAAAATAATAAGATCACATGTAGTTAGAAAGTTTCTGCACAACAAAGGAAGTAATCAACAACGTGAAGATAAAGGCCACCGAATGGGAAAAAATTTGCAAACTGTCCATCTGAAGAAGATTAATAATAGGATCTTATAAGCAGCTTAAGAAACTCTACAGGATCAAAAATAATCTGATTAAAAAATGGGCAAGTGGCCTGAGTAGACATTTTTTCAAAAGAAGACATACAAATGGCAATCAGGTACAAAAAAGTTGCACATATTTCTGCTGATGGGAAGTTTCTTTCAGAAGAGGCACATTTGCCATGTTGAGCTCACTGTGAAAAGTCTTTAGCTCTAACTCAAGAGTCTGGTAGCCTTGGTGCTCATGAATGGTCTTGGAGATTTCTTTTCCCTTTCATTCAACACTGAAGACACAGCTGGGGCTTCTCCCTTAGGGGCTCAGCATTGGTGTGTCTGTAGTCAGCTTTTTGAAACAGTTAAGTGTGACTGCATCCCCACAGGAGAAGAAACCTTCAGGTTCAGGCTTGGATGACAGGTAAACACCAAGTCCTCTCTATTTGAAACATCAACATTCCTGCAGATAAAAAGGGGTGCTTTTCTGATATGAACAGCCAGATGCAGAGTCAGGAGTGTGACTGAGAGATGGGTTGCTTTCCTGCTGGCCAGACAGATGAGATAAGGTGGCTCCAACACTTCCCCCTGATAAGTCTTCAGTGCATTTCATGAGAGCTCTTCTAGTCAGCTCTGTCAAGGTGGGACCTCTGCCCACCATTAGGTATTACATTTACTTACCTTTTTTAGCTAAAGCTGGTATCTATTCAGCAACATCTCCCCTCTGGTTTGAAGCTTGAACTATTCAACCCAATAAATAAGATACTTAGAAAAAGCAGTATTTAAAAAGTGTGTAACACGGAGGAGTGACATAAGCTTCAAGAGACTTCTGCCATTCCAACCCTATAGAGACCAAGAACTTCATCACACACTAAGCACATAAGAGACTTCTGCCATTCCAATCTGATAGGGGACCAAGAACTTCCTCATACACTGAGCACATTGCTGCTACAAGTAGTATATGAGAAAGCCATTATGTAAAGACTTTGTGATGTTTAATATTGAATGTCAAATTGATTGTATTGAAGGATGTAAGGTATTATTCCTTAGTGTATCTGTGAGGTTGTTGCCAAAGGAGATTAACATTTGAGCCAGTGGGCTAGGAGAAGTGGACCCCGTCTCAATTTGGGTGGGTAGCTTTTGGACTCTTGGACTTACACCAGTGGTTTGCCAGGTACTCTCAGGCCTTTGGCCACAAACTAAAGGCTGAATTCTCTGCTTCCCTACTTTTGAGTTTTGGGATTCCCACTGACTTTCCTGCCCCTCAGCTTGCAGATGGTCTATTGTGAAACTTCACCTTGTGATTGTGTGAGTCAATACTCCTTAATAAACTCTCTTTCATATATACATCTATCCTATCAGTTGTGTCCCTCTAGAGAACTCTGACAAATACAGACTGTCTATAACCAAGGAACTCATGCAGTCTTCACCCCTGAAACAACCAAAAGCCAAAATAGGCTACAGTAAAATATATACATTAAAGTCACGTTCTAAAGAGAAAACATAGATTTTTTTAAAATTCAAATTAAAAATAAACTCAAGAATAATTAGAAGAAATAGTCTCCCAAATGAGAAGGACCAGAAACATAATTCTAGTAATATGACAAAACAGAGTTCTGTAACACCCCCCACCACAAAAAATCACACTAGCTCTTCAGAAATGAATCCAAAGAATGATAAACTTTTTAAAACACGAGACAAAAAATTCATAAGGTTGATTATCAAGATACTCAAGGATATACCAAAGAAAGGTGAAAATCAACATAAATAAATTTTAAAAATAATTTAGGAAATAAATAAACATTTTCTAAAGAGATAGATATCCTAAAGAAAAAGTAATCAAACCTCTGGAAATGAATGACACACTTAGGGAATTCAAAAGTGCAGCAGAAATTTTTGACAATAAACCAGAAAAAGTAGAAGGAAGATTTTCAGAGATTGAAGACAATGCTTTTGCATTAACCCAGAAAGACAAAAGTAAAGAAAAGGAAAACAAAAGAAATAAACAGAGTTTCTAAGAAACACGGGATTGTGTAAAATGATGAAACCTAAAAATAACTCATGTTAGTGAGGGAGAAGAGAATGTAAAATTTTGGAAAACTCATTTGAGGGAATAATTGAGGAAAACTTCCCTGGTCTTGCTAGAGATTTAGACATCCAAATGCAAGAAGTTCAAAGAACTCCTGGGAGATTCAACACAAAATGTACCAAAGTATATAGTCACTGGGTTACCTAAAGTCAACATGAAGCAAAGAATTGTAAGAGCACTAAGACAAAAGCATCCGATAACCTATAAGGAAAGCATATCAGACTGAAAGAAGACTTTTCAGCAGAAATCTGACCAGCCAGAGTGGCTGAGGTCCTGTGTTTTAAAAATAATTTAGGAAATAAATAAACATTTTCTAAAGAAATTCCTTAAACAGAATAAATGTCAGCCAAAAATTTTGTAGCCCAAAAAACTCTCAGGCCTCTGAGCCCAAGCTAAGCCGTCATATCCCCTGTGACCTGCATATATACATCCAGATGGCCTGAAGCAACTGAAGATCCACAAAATAAGTGAAAATAGCCTTAGATGATGACATTCCACCATTGTGATTCGTTACTCCCCCACCCTTAAGAAGGTTCTTTGTAATTCTCCCCACCCTTGAGAATGCACTTTGTGAGATCCACCCTCTGCCTGCAAAACATTGCTCCTAACTCCACAGCCTATCCCAAAACCTGTAAGAACTGATGATGGTCCCACCACTCTCTTTTCGGACTCAGCCCACTTGTGCCCAGGTGAAATAAACAGCCATGTTGTTCACACAAAGCCTGTTTGGTGGTCTCTTCACATGGACGCATGAGACAAAAACTAAGTTTCATAAATGAAGGAGGAATAAAATCACTTTGGGCATTTGTCACTACCAGACCAGCCCTATAAGAAATGCTGAAAGGAATTCTAAATCTTGAAACAAAAGGTTAAAATGAATCACGATATAATCTCTTGAACAGATTAAACACCCCAAAGCTTATAAAACAACAACACGATGAGGAAAACAAAGTATCTTAGTAACAATTAACATGATGACTGAAATAGTACCTTACATCTCAATATTAACACTGAATGTAATTAACTTAAATGTTCTACTTAAAAGATATAAATTAGCAAGATGAATTAAAGAAAAACACAAATCAAACATTTGCTGTCTTTGAGGTACTTACCTAATATGTCAGTACTCATATAAACTATAGTTAAAGTGGTTGAACAAGATATTTTACAAAAATGGAAGGCAACAGCAAGCAGGAATAGTTATTATTATATCAGATAAAACAGACTAAAGCAACAACAATAATACAGAAAAATACAAAGATAATTATAATTTTAAAAGGATAAATTCAAAAGGATATTACAACCCTAACTTTATATACATGCAACACTAGAGCTCCCAGATTCATTAAGCAATTACTACTATATCTAAGAAATGGAAGTCAAAAAAGAAACAACGAATTTAAAGTATACTCTAGAACAAATGGATCTAACAGGTATAAACAGAATGTCCTACCCAAGAACTGCAGAATACACATTCTTTGCATCAGCACATTGAACATTCTGCAAGCTAGACCATATGATAGGAAACAAAGCAAGTCTCAGTAAATTTTTGAAAATTGAAATTATGGCCAGGAGCAGTGGCCCTTGCCTGTAATTTCAGCACTTTGAGAGGCTGAGGTGGGCAGATGCCTTGAGGCCATGAGTTTCAGAGCAGCCTGACAAACATAGTGAAACGATGACTCTACTGAAAAAAAAAAAAAAAAATAGCTGGGTGTGGTGGTGCATGCCTGTAATCCAGGCTACTCAGGAGGGTGAGGCATGAGAATCATTTGAACTCAGGAGGTGGAAGTTGCAGTGAGCTGAGATTGTACAACTGCACTCCACCCTAAGAGACAGAGTGAGACACTGTCAAAAAAAGAAAAAAGAAAAGAAAATTGAAATCATTTCAAGTGTCTTAGACTAGAGTAGAATACAAATACAACTAGAAATCAACTCAAAAAGGGACACTGAAAACTATACAAATACATGGAAAGTAAACAACCTTCTTTGGAATAATTTTGGAGTTAATAAAATCAAGATGAAAATTTAAAAATTCTTTAAAGTGAATGATTAGTGACACAAGTTATCAAAACCTCTGGGATACAGCAAACACAGTGTTAGAAGGAAAGCTTATAGTGCTAAATGTTTACATCAAAAAGTCTGAAAGATCACAAATTAACAACAAATGTCACACCTCAATGAACTAAAGAAAAAAGAAAAAACTAAACAAGCACCTAAAAATAAATAGCAAAGATTATGGTAGAGCAATTGATATTGAGACATAAAATCTACAAAATATCAATGAAACAAAAAGTTAATTATCTGAAGGGATAAGCAAATTTATAGACCAATAGCTAAATTGAACAATAAGAGAGAAGATTCAAATAAACTCAATTAGAAATAAAATTGGAGACATTGCAACCAACACCACAAAAACACAAAATACCTCTCAAGACTACATCAACATCTCTATACATACAAACTAGAAAATATATAAATAATGGATGCATTCCTGAAAACATACAACCCCCCTAAATTAAATCTATAAGAAATGGAAACCTTGAACAACCCTAAAATAAGTAGTGAGACTGAACCAGAAATTTTAAAAGAACCTTCAAATAAAATCCACGGCCAGATAAATTCAGAGATGAATTCTAACAGTCATTCAAACAATTGGCACCAGTCCTCTGAAACTATTTGATATGATTAGGCTTTGTGTTTCCACCCAAATCCCATATTGAATTATAATTCCCATAATCCCCACATGCCATGGGAAAGAACAGGTGGAGGTTATCAGATCATGAGGACAGTTTTCCCCCTGCTGTCCTCATGATAGTGAGTGAGTTCTCACGAGATCCAATGGTTCTATAAGGTGCTCTTTCTCCTTTGCTTGGTCCTTCTATATCCTGGCACCTTGTAAACAAGGTGCCTTGCTTCCCCTTCACCTTCAGCAATGATTGTAAGTTTCCTGGGGCCTCCTCAGGCATGCTGACTATGAGTCAATTAAACTTCTTTCCTTTCTAAATTATCTAGTCTCAGACAGTTCTTCATAGCTGTATAAAAATTAAAAATTATAAAAATTAACAAATACAGTAAACTGATACCACAGAGAGTGATGTTCTGCTATAAAGATACCCAAAAATATGTAAATGACTTTGGAACTGTGCAACAGGCAGAGTTGTGAAAGTTTGGAGGGCTCAGAGGAAGACAGGAAGATGTGAGAAAGATTGGGACTTCCTAGACACTTGTTGAATGACTTTGATTAAAATCCTGACAGTCATATGGACAATGAAGTCCGGGCTGAGGAGGTATCAGATGGAGATAAGGAATTTGTCAGGAAGTGGAATACAGGTGACTCTTGCTATGCTTTAGCAAAGGGACTGGTTGCATTTTTGCCCTGCCCTAGAGATCTGTGGAACTTTACACTTGAGGGAGATAATTTAGGTTATCTGGCAGAATAAAAGTATAAGCACCAAAGCATTCAAGATGTGACCTGGGTTCTCCTAATAGCCTTCAAATTTTACACATTCAAAAAGAGATGTTTTGGAATTGGAACTTATGTTTAAAAGAGAAACAGAGCTTAAAAGTTTGGAAAATTTGCAGCCTGACAATGCAGTAGAAGAAGAAAAAAATTCTGATGAGAAATTCAAGCCATCTGCAGTAACTTGTGTAAGTAATGAGAAACTAAATGTTAATTGCCAAGACAATGGGGGGAAAAAAGGCATATAAGAGATATGTGCAGCAATCCCTTCCATCACAGGATCAGAGGCCTAGGAGGAAAAGAAATGGTTTTGTAGGCCATGTCCAGGACCCCACTGCTGTGTGCAGCCTTGGGACTTGGTACCCTGCATTTCAGCTGCTCCAGTCATGATTAAAAGGAGGAAAAGTACAGCTCAGGCTGTTACTCAAGAGAGTGCAAACCCCAGGCTTTGGTGGCTTCTACATGGTGTTGAGCCTGAAGGTGTACAGAAGACAAGAATGGAGGCTTGGGAAACTCCACCTACTTTTCAGAGGATGTATGGAAATGCATGGATGTCCAGGCAGAGGTGTGCTACAGGAGCAGAGCCCTTATGTAGAACCTCTGCTGGGGCATTGCAGAAGGGATATGTGGGGTTGGAGTCCCCACACAGAGTCCCCCTTGGGGTACTGCCTAGTAGAGCTGTGTGAAGAAGGCCTCCATCCCGTAGACCCCAGAATTATAGATCCACTGAATGCTTGCACTGTGCACCTGGAAAAGCCATAGACACTTATTGCCAGCCTGTGCAAACAGCCAGGTTTGAAGGCTGTACCGTAAAAAGCCACAGGGGAAGAGCTGCCCATGGCTGTGGAAGCCCACTTCTTGCATCATCCTGACTTGTAGATGAGTCATAGAGCCAAAGGAAATCACTTCAGGACTTTAAGATTTGAGTGCCCTGCCAGAAATTAGACTCGTATGAGGTCTGTAACCTCATAATTTTGGTCACTTTCTCTCATTTTGAATGGGTGTATTTACCTAATGTCTGCACCCTCATCGTATCTAGGAAGTAATTGACTTGCTTTTGATTTTACAATCTCATAGTCAGAAGTGATTTGCCTTGTCTCAGATGAGACTTTGGACTTAGACTTTTGGATTAATGCTCAAATGAATTAAGACTTTGGATGACCATTAGGAAAGCATAATTGATTTTGGAATGTGAAAATGACATGAAAGGTGGGAGGTCCCAGGGTGGAATGATATGATTAGGCTTCGTTTTCTACCCAAATTACATCTTGAACGTTAATTCCCATTATCTTCACATGTCAAGGGAGACACCAGGTGGAAGTAACTGGATCACGGCGGGGGGTGAGCGGGGTTCCCCCATGCAGTTCATATTATAGTGTGTGAGATTTCACAAGATCTGAAGATTTTATTAGGGGTTCTTTTCCCATTGCTCAGCACTTCCCCTTCCTGGCACCTTCCAGAAAGAAGGTGCCTTGCTTCCCCTTTGCCTTCTGCCATGATTTTAAGTTTCCTGAGGCCTGCCTAGCCACACTTAACTGTGAGTCAATTAAACCTCTTTCTTTTTATAAATTACCTCTTCTCTGGCAGTTCTTTATAGCAGTATGAAAATGGAATGATACACTATTCTGAGGGATTGAAAAGGAGAGACTCCTGCCTATCTCATTCTCTGAAGCCATTATCACCCTATTATCAAAACCCAGAAAAGACGTGACAAAAACAGAAACCTACAGAACAATATCCCTGATAAACATAGATGTAAAAATTCTCAACAAAATGACTAACTGAATCTAACACCACATCAAAAATATAATTAACCATGATCAAATAGGTTTCATCCCAGTGATAATGGGACAGTTTAAAATACATTAGTCAATAAATGTGATATATTACATAAACTGAATTAAAAGCAAAAACCATATAATCATCTCGACAGATACAGAAAATGCATTTGATAAAATCCAGCATTACTTGATGATAAAAACCCTTAACAAACAAGGCATAGAAGGGATTTACTTCAAAGTAATAAAAGTCATATATGATAAACCCACAGCCAACATTATACTAAATGGGGAAAAGTTAAAAGGATTCCCCCTGAAAACTGGAACAAAACAAAGATATCCATTTTAACCACTTCTATTTAATATAGTACTGGAAGTTCTAGCCAGAAAAATCAGGCAAGAAAAAGGGATAAAAGGACATCCAAATTGGCAAAGAGGAAGTCAAACTATTGCTGTTTGCTGATGATGTAATAGTCTACTTAGAAAACGGTTCCAAAAGATGCCTAGATTTGACAAACAAATTTACTAAAGTCTCACGTTACAAAATAAATGATCACAAATCAGCAACATTGTTATATACCAACAATGACCAAAGTGGGAATCAAATCAAGAACTCAGTCCCATTACAATAGCTACAAAAAAGTATACCTAAGAATATATTTAACCAAGGATTTGAAAGTTCTCAACAATCAGAACTACAAACCACTAATGAAATAAATTATAGATGACACAAACAAATGAAAATGCATATCATGCTCTTGAATTAGAAGAATCAATATTATGAAAATAACTATACTTCCCAAAGTAATCCAGAGAGTCAATGCAATTTTTATCAAAATACAACATCATTGTTCACAGAATTAGAAAAAAAATCTTAACATTCATATGCAACCGCAGAAAGCCCGAATAGCCAAAGAAATCCTAAGCAAAAGAAACAAATCTGGAGGCATCACATTACCAGACATCAAGTTACACTACAAGGCTACAGTTACCAAAACAATATGGTAATATTATAAAAGTAGACACTTAGACCAATAGAACATTATAGAGACTCAGAAATAAAACTAAATACTTATAACCAAATAATTTTTGACAAAGCATTCAAAAACACAAATTGGAGAAAGGAAACCTTATTTAATAAATGGTGCTAGGAAACCTTGTTAACCACATACAGAAAAATAAAACTGGATCCTTATCTTTCACCTCATACAAAAACTCAAGGTGGAACAAAGACTTAAATTTGCTACCTGAAATTAGAAAAGTTCTAGAAGATTATCTAGATAAAACTTTCCTAACATTGGTTTAGGCAAAGATTTCATGACTAAGATTCCAAAACAAATGGATCAAAAATAAACATAAATAAATGGAACCTGGTTAAACTAAATAACTTTGGTCCAGCAAAAGAAATAATTATCAGAGTAATGAGACAACCCAGAGAATGGGAGAAAATATTTGGCAACTATACATTTGACAAAGGGCTGAAATCCAGAACCTACCAGCAACTCAAACAAATCAAAAGAAAATAAACTATTTCATCAAAAACTGAGCAAATTACATAGATATTTCACAGAGGATATACAAATGGCCCACAAACGTAAGAAAAAAAAAAATGCTCAACATCACTAGTCATCAAGGGAATGCAAATGCGAATTAAGATCACAATTAGACACCACCTTACTCCTGTAAGAATGGCCATTAGAAAGTCAAAAAACAATGGATGTTGAGTGTGAATGTAGCGAAAAGGGAACACTAATACACTGTGGGAATGTAAACTAGGAGCACTTCCATGAAAGCAAGGAGATTTCTGAAGGAACAAAAGTAGATCTGCCATTTAATCCAGCATTCCCACTACTGGAGATACCCAAAGAAAAAAAAACCTACATCAAAAAAATACCTGCACACCTATGTTATTGCAGCAGACTAATCTACAAGTGCAAAGTTATGGAACCAACCTAATTACCCATTGGCCTATGAATAGATAAAGAAAATGTGGTGTATATACACCATGGAATACTACTCAGCCATATAAAGGAATTTAATGATGTATTTTGCAACAAGATAGAAGGAACTGGAGGTCATTTTTCTAAGTGAAATAACTCAGGAAAGGAAAACAAAATACCATATGTTTTCACTTATAAGTGGGATCTATGCTATGAGTATACAAAGGCATACAGAATGGTACAATGGACTTTGGATACAAAAGCGGGAGTATGGGAGGAGGACGAGGGATTTAAAAAACTACGTATCGGGTATAATGTACACTACTCAGGTGCTGGGTGCATTAAAATCTCAGACTTCATCACTATACAATCCATTTATGCAAACAAAAAGCACTTGTACCTCCAAAGTTATTAAAATGTATTTATTTTTTATTTAAAGAGAGCAGAATGATGGCTACTAAAGGTTGGGAGGGGTAGTGGTAAGGGGAAGTGGGAAAGAATATTGGGTACAAAAATATAGTTTGATAAAATGAATAAGATCTTGAATTTGGTAGCATAACAGGGTGAGTATAGTTAACAATAATTTGTCTGTAAAACAGAAAAAAGATAGATACTTGAAGGGATGAAAATCCAATTTACTCTGATGTAATAATTATACATTGCATTCCTGTATCAAAGTGTCTCATGGACCCATTTGAGATTTTCCCCATTTAATATAATATTAGCTATGGGTCTGTTGTATGTGGCTTTTATAGTTTTGAGTTTTGTTCCTTCTATATTCAGTATTTTTTAAGGCTTATGAAGGGATGTTGAATTTTACCAGTAGCTTTTTCAGCACCAATTGAAATGATGTTTTTTTATCTTTTATTCTTTTGATATAAAGTATCACATAGATTGATTTGTGTTTGTTGAAGGATCCTTGCATCTCTGGGAAAAATATTACTTGGTCATCATTAGTGGCCATTTTAATGTGTTGGTGAAATTGATCTGCCAGTATTTTCTTGAGAATTTTTATATCAATGTTCATCAGGGATATTGACTTGTAATTTCCTTTATTTTTGGGGGCTGTACATTTGTCTAGTTTTGGTATCAGCATAGTACTGGTATTTCACAATGAGTCCGAAAGTATTCTTTTTTCTGTTTTTTTTTTTTTTTTTTTTTTTTTTTTTTTTTTTTTTTTTTTGTAATAGCGTGTGTAGGATTGGTATTAGTGCTTTTTAAATGTTAGCAAAATTCAGCAGTGAAGCTATTGGTTCTTGGTCTTTTTTGTGCACAGAGACATTTTGTTATGACTTTGATCTTGTTATTTGTTATTGTTTGGTTCAGTTTTTGGATTTTTTCATGGTTCAATCTTAGTAGGCTGTATATGTCTAAGAATTTACCCTCTGCAGAATTTTCAATTTATTGGCATACACTTGTTAATAGTAGCCAGGAATGATCATTCGCATTTCTATGGTATTTGTTGTAATGTCTCCTTTTCATCTCTGATTTTATTTATTTGGATTATCTCTCTGTTTTTCTCAGTTAGTCTGGCTAAAGGTTTGTCATATTTATTTATCTTTGAAAACAAAGCTTTTTGTGTTGTTAATTTTTGTATTGTTCTCTTCATTTCAATTTTATTTATTTCTGCTGTGATCATTACTTTGTCTCTTCCACTCATTTTGAATTTGGTTTACTCTTGCTTTCCCATTTCTTTAAGACGCATTGTTAGGTGGTTTATTTGATGTGTTTCTACTTGTTTGATTTAGGCACTTAATTGCTTTAAATCAACTTCACTCTTAGTACTGTTTTTGCTGTATACCATAGATTTTGGTATGTGGTCTTTCCTTTATCATTTGTTTCAATAACTTGTTAAATTTTTGTTTTAATTTTCATATTTATCCAGTCCCTTCCTTGGCCACACCAGTTGGTATCTCAACATGTTATGTGCACCCCAAGTCTATTGGCTCAAAGCCCAACCCAGCACCTGAATATTCCCAGGAATTGTAGTCCTTGTGGCCTTGACTGCCTGTTATGTTAATTTAGGCCCCTGAGCACTTTATCCCTTGGTAGTGAGACTTGATAGAACTCAGGTTCTGACCACTGGGATGGACAGTTCACCTCTGGCTAGTGCTCGTGTACAAGCTCCCTCTGTGGACGCTGGTTGAGTTCTGTCCTGTGTTGGTCTTTGCTGCGGTAGGGCAGCACTCAGTTCCAATGCAACATCCAGCAATCACTGTACTTTCCCACCCATAAGCGGACAGATTCTCTCTACCACGTGGTTGCTGCCAAGGAAGAATGAAGGGGTGGAATTGGCAATTCAAGGCTGTCTTTCCTAATCTCTTCAGTGCCTTTTTTATTGCTATGAAGTTAAAACCAGGTACTGTAATCACTCACCTGATTTATGGTTCCTATGAAGGTTCTTTTTCATGTATTTAGTTGTAAATTTTGGTGTTCCTACAGAGGGGTAATCTGTGAAAGCTTCTATTCAGTATTCTTGTTCAGTTCACTTCTTTTTAACTTTTAAAGTGTTATGTTAATACAATGTGCGTGCAAATATGCCTTTGAGATATTGAGATGGCAAAATTAATAGTGCTTTAGGATTCAAGTAAGTGAGATAGAGATAGAGAGAGAGATAATATTTGTTATAGACCTTAGACCTTGAGCACCCGAAGGAATAGCATGCTTCAGAAGTTGGCTTCATAATGAAAACAAAGGGGAATAACCGAAGAGGTATAAACAGGAAACTGAAGTGAGTAACATTGAAGTTAATATGTATTTTACATAATAGTGTGAAAAATGGAGTGATAGGAAATGTAGCAAGACACGAGACAGGAGGTCTACCTGAAAGATTGTTGCAGCAAAGCAAACAATATATTTTGTGGATACATATTATTCTTAGCTAGTGAGGTGGTGTATGAGTCCATGTTCATACTGCTATGAAGAAATACATAAGACTGGGTGATTTATAAAGAAAACGAAGTTCAATTTAATGGACTCACAGTTCCACCTGGCAGGGGAGGCCTGACAATTGTGGTGAAAGGCAGCGGAGGAACAAAACACATCTTACAGAGTGGCAGGCAAGAGAACATGTGCAGGGGAACTTCCCTTTATAAAACCATCAGATCTCATGAGACTTACTATCATGTGAACAGCATGGGAAAAACCTGCCCCCATGATTCAATTACTTCTTACCAGGTCCCTCCCACAACACGTAGGGATATGGAAGCTAAAATTTAAGATGAGATTTAATCATATCAGGTGTCTTTGAAGAAGAGAGTACCAAATAGAGGGCAATTGTACCTACACAAATAAAAAGACATTTTATTTTGGTAAGTGTTGGGCATAAGACATTGTGAGTAATTTTCATATTTCTGGTATAAGTTGCATTTCTCTGAATCAAAAATATAAAAGGCACAGTTTTTTGGATAAATTAGAGGGTAGAAACAACCATTCATGTCACTGTCTTTTCCCTACCTCATGCCCTCTGTCAAAACACTATAATTTATCTGCTAGTAACAAGTTGTATGGTGTATGAAAAATATTTGTATAATTGTTCTGAATAACAGTCTCCAGTACTTGTTTGAAGAGATAAATAAATGTCTGAAGAGATAAAAGAAAAAAAAAGCATGACTTTGTATCCAAATACTGACTGCTTCAGATGAATAAAATTTAGCAGACCTCTTTTATCAGGTTGCAAACACACGTGGGTATATATAGAAATTCACGATCTAGTCTAATGCTGACTCCTCCAGTATGCAGTTGATGAAAGAGATGTTTCTCGATGGTGTAATACTAATTGGTCTTAGAAAGAGCCAAATTGTATTTAATATAAAACCTCATTTGGTTCCATACACTTCTCAGATTATAGCTGTTATGTGTTTGTAGGAAAGTGAATAGCATTTTCCAGTTGTATTTCCACATGTAGCAGATACATGCATAATGGTTTTAACAAATAATTTAAAATCCCTATATTTAAATCAAAATGAAAATTTAATCACAAAAAGTTGAAATTTAATGATAATACACTAAATCAGATACCACTTAACATTTTATTTTAGAGTATATAATTTAGCTGAGGTTTTTAAATTTGCCTGATAATAGCTACATAAAAATAAACTTAAAAATTGGTAAGTATGGATATGTGCTGTTGTATAATTCCTGATCTTTTGATAGAAATGTGGTTTCTATTTTGTTGTAGCATTAATATCTTTTAAGAAGCTTTATATAAGTGGTATTTTCAATTTTGTAAATAACATCTATGTTGTAATTAGAAGTGCTTGGAAAGAAATTATTAAAATGTTGTTCATTAACTTGCCTTGCTTTTCTGAAAATACCTCAATATTCTCCACTTTCTGTATTCTCAGAACTATAAGTGAGCAAGTATTCCGTTGGAATACTACAAAAGTAGTCCTGAACATCTTAAAGGGAAATCTAATAAGCAATTTAATTCTGATTTTTATTTTACTTAAAAGATTTTTGCTTTAACACAACTTATAATTGTGCATATTCTTATTTCCCAATTTCAAGATATATTTGTTACACGATACCAAATAAAACTTGAAATTGATAGAAACAAAAACCATGAAATTCACCATTCATTAAATCAACTTTTTTGATACAAGTAATTATGGATGTGAGCAACACCTGAGAATATAGACATTAAAAACAAACAAGCAAACAAACAAACAAACAAACTTCACAAGTAAATGCAAAATTTCAATTGGGATAAGTGTCCTGAAATATAAGTATTTGGTATAATGTAACCACATTTTAGGAGATATGACTTAAGAAATTTCTGAAAAGACTTCCCCCACCAAAAATAGAAGTTGATCTGAGAAAAGGATGATGATTAACGAATAAAATAAAAAAAAAGATCTCCATATAGAGGGTGTAGCATTTTTAAAGTTCTGTGCCAAAAATGACCATATACCAGTGCTTAAAGGAAGCCAGTATGTCTTGACTTCATACAATGCTGGCTAGGTAGTCATGGTACAAGATGAGAAAGGAGAAGCAGAATATTAACTTTTTTGAAGACCACTTTTTTTTATTATATGATTAACAGGTAAATAAAGAAAGCAAATAAAAACTTTTATATATCTGGGAGAAGTTAATTTTTGCCTTGTTACTACAAAAAAATACTGTAAAAATTTTATAATTTTGAAATATATAAAAGAAAAAAATAAAAATGTTTCCCATTTTATCAGTCTCTGCCATTACAAAATCTATCAATTTTCTTAATAATTTAACATTCTTGAGCATTATTGAGACAGTAACACAATAAAATAAATATTTTGATAATAATAATATTTTATGTTGAAAGAGGAGAAACCATGGAGACATTATGCCTCTTGTTTAAAGAAAACGAAGAACTGATTATAAGTTTTACCCTTTCACAAATTGTCAGAGGAGAGATCTTTTTGTTCCGATAAAATAGAGGTTCTCTTTCAAAGAGTGGAATGCCTAGATTTTTAACAAAAATAAGGGCATGACTATAGAACTGAATACATACCCAATGAATAAATCAAATTGGAAGTTTGGGGACAGGGCAAAAAATATGTATGTGGCAGTGGCCATGACTAAATAGATGATTGTCCTCTTTGTGTACACATTCCAATAGTTCAGATGGCACCACTCAAGAACCATCTAAACCATGGGAAAAGAAGCTATATGAAAAACATAGGATTTTTCTTTGTGTAAGGTAAATTTTTCTGTCTGATGGGCTGAATGATGAGCAAGTACTTTTGTGGTAAGGATGTAATGTGGTGGGAAAAACGCAATGATAGATACATCCAGGAATAATCTGTTTCCATTTACAGACCATTTCTCATACATTATTTTAATTGCCTTCACAATAGGCATATAAGTAATAACTCATGTGGCCTCTGCCAATTAACTTATGTCACTATTGTACTTTTATATACATTCTAATAATAAATGCATTTCTCTATCAAGATAGGAGTGCTATGCTATATAAAGATATATCATCAAAAAAGAAAGTTGGATTTCTCTTTCTGGGACAAAAACACATTTTCCCTAGATAAGTTGTTAAATATAAGAATCCCTTTGATGTTTGCAGATTCATTGCTTAAAAATCATAAAGCTAAGTTATTCAAAATCTGCTTATTATAACTTACAAAACAAACTAAAAATTTGTTTCCAAATAATTTCCCACTTGGAACTATTTAATGATTCTATAGTACATAAGTAATCAACTTAGATCAGTAAATATATCTCATATTCAAATTTTGGATGTACTATAATATCTGGATTCTTTGACTGTGATTTTTACCAACAAACATCATTATTTCTTTAAAAAATACTACTACCTTTTTCGTACTGTTGTAGTATCCATCAATCATCTCTTCACTTTCTTTCACTTGACATACCCTTAGCAAACAAGCAAAACCAAAATCAACCTATGCTGATACATCTAGTGATTCTATCCTTTAAACTCTTTTCAATCTGTATTTCTCCTAACTTCCGTTATATCTGCCACCTTAGCGAAGTGGCTCGGGGCTCACCTTTGGATTTTTCACGAAATCTCACTCAGTGCCTTTTGTTCTGTAGTTCTTTCCTTGAACAAATACTCCCTCTTGTTTTCTCTCCAGCATGACACACTCATTTCATTTATCCATAAAGTCTCCATTAAAATAACACATCATTAATTATGTTCAAGTATCATAACATATTTTCAACCCAAATCAGTATCTCAACCTCTCTAATTTCATCATATTTGATCATCTGAGCTGGTAGCATGATCTTTTCTGTTCAGGGTTACAGTCCTTTATGTTTGATACAGTAGAGGGCAGGAATTCTGTCTTGTTTATCTTCATGTGGGACTCACTGCCAGCAACAACCTTGCTCAAAATTGGTGTCATGTGAGAACGTGACACAGAGAATTGTTTCAGTCTCATACCAGTTGTAAGAGATAATGTTCAAGAATGATTATTTTTGCTTTAGTGGCCAACTGTTCTTGGCTTCTGGGCCTAGGCCAAATGTTCTCATATTCTGAGATTTAAATGATTGTCTTATTTTTAATCTAAGAAACCAAGAAAACTGTGACCTTCCAATGCCAGGTGTTTTGCTGGATCATATGCCTTAAAATATGCATGCACCTGTTAATTGGGCATAGTTCAACAATGCTAATTATTTTCTATCTGCAGGGCTATTGCTACTTTGAGACATGTTCTCATATGAAACTATCTTATGTTATACCATTAGTACCTCCACAATATGTTATTTTTCCATTTGCATTTTAATAGTTTTTTTAATTTATCTGATTAGTTTTGTGTGATATGTAAAATACAATATTATATTAATTGCTGTAAAAATGTCTATTCCACTTTTGTAAAAGTGATCAAGAGGTGTGTTCCCAAATTTTAAAAACATGCATCATCTTTATTTTTCAAGAACATTTCAAATCTCTACTTGGTCATCGTTTATATGGATTTGTTATGTTTTCTCCTAGCTATTTCTGTTAATTGATTTTATAAATTTAATTCATGTGATTTTAAGATAATTTATTTTGAATTTTGTATTTTATTTATATCTTAAAGTATGGGTCATGTATGATCTCATATTCATAAATTCAAGCAAACACCATGTGTCAAAATTTCCTGATTTGAACAGAATGCTTTGTTTTAAATTGTACAAGTTGTTTTTCTTAAGTAACAGATGGTGGGTGGGTGGGCACCCTGTAGGTACAAGCTATTATGGAAATTAATAAGCCCTGGGTAGAAATTTTGGGTAAATTGGCAATTGATTAGAGAATCTGTATACAAAATGCTAATATGGAGTTAGGAGTTTTAATCCAATGTTCATAAAAATCAAATACTGTTTCTTAGTCTTGGATTATTATTGATTTAAGCAGGACAAGTGAACCACATGCTTTACTATATATTAATATGTATTTATATTTAATAGCTATAATTTTCCATCATCCAGATTTCTTGCATCCTCAAAACAAGTGAAGCTTTGTAAATGGCTGTGTTTCTACATATATTTGTTTGGTACAAAGAAATGTTTTAAGTGTTTCAAATATTCAAATATGTTAGGAAAAATGCTGAGATACCAAAGTGTATACAATGGGAGTATATACAGATGTGTGTGTGTGTGTGTGTGTGTGTTTGTATAGTACAAACTAATATGTGCTTGAGTTTGAAGTAAAATATCTAGAAATCTTGTTAAAATTCAGGTCTTCAATAAGATTCATCAAGTTTAATATTTTTAATCTTGAGCTAATTCATTGACTTTGAAGTATCTTGCTTATACTAGAGAAAGGAAAAATATTACCTATATCATAATGATGTCAAGTTGCCAGGTGCAGCAGGGGAAGTGTGGCTAGGCTGCATGCTCCACAGGGCCAGCAGGAGCCAACAACAGGTAGAAGCACCGCCCTCCTGGGTGCACCTGCAGCTGCCCAAGCTATGGCTGTGGACCTAGGCACTTCTGCACTCTCAGGGTCCTGGAAAAACCTCCCCTGCCTCCACAGGCTGGGATATATCTGCTCCCACTGCCTGACCTCTCCCCACTCCCAGTGCCCATTCTGATCTCAAAGCAAGGTTGGTGCTGAGCCCAGGCACTGTAGCACCCCAGACAGGTGTGTGGACACTTGAGGCAGTACTAACATGCCAGCCCCCTGCTGTCTCAGCCCTCTCTGGACTTTGGGTACTGACAAGCCAGGAGAGAGGCCCAGGAGTGTCCAGAGCCATGAGGCCCGGAGTTAGCCAACCTCTGTTGCTTGATCTCTGCAAAGCGGAGACAAGATGGCACATTTCCGGGTTCTTCATTATAAACTGTTCCCGTGCGTGCCTAAAGCTATTCCCGTGCTTGCCTAAAACTTTTACCGTGGGCGCAAACCTTTCCCATGCGCACACAAACTTTTTCGCACCCAGGAAGATATGCAGCCTATGGTGCAGGCGTGATCCCGCGCCTGGGAAAAATACAAACCCACGGCAAATGCACAATTGTAATTTGAGAAAACCCAGCCCCCCGTTACTGCCCAGGCCCAACCTCTTCCTCTGCCAGCCTATATAAGGCATTGCACTGCCACCATTAAATGAGACTTGATCAGGCTATTTGTCTTGTCTCCATTTCTCGTGTTTTCTTGTCTCCTCCATTCCCACTCCCCCTTCCAGGGTCCGTTCGACTGTCCTGCAGGTCGGGACACATGGCGCCCGAACAGGGACCTGGACACGGGGGAAAAAGTGAGGAGGAAGAAGGCACTAAAGTCGGCCGAAAGTAAAAGTGGAAGAAATTCCTCTGGATGTCGCGGGAACCTGCCACGTTGGAACCAGAGGTAAGTAACATGTCTGATTATGGGACAAGAATTAAGTCAGCATCAGATTTATGTAGGGCAGTTAAAAGAGGCCTTAAAAACACGAGGAGTAAAGGTTAAAAGTAATGATTTGTTTAACTTTTTTGATTTCATAAAGGATACCTGCCCTTGGTTTCCACAAGAGGGAACCATTGACATTAAGAGATGGCATAGGTTGGGAGACTGTTTTCAAGATTATTATAGTACTTTTGGACCAGAGAAGGTTCCGGTGACAGCCTTTTCCTATTGGAACTTAATCAGAGATATAATAGATAAAAAGGAAAAAGGAAAAGATCCAGAGGTAATGGCAGTGGTTACTCAGACTGAGGAAATATTAAGAGGCAGCTCCCAAACTGACCTTGAAAAATCCACACCTAACAAAGAAATAGACCTTATATTGCTACAAAGTGATGAGGAAGAGGCTGGGGTCCCCTCAATAACAAATATAGAAACATCAAATAAGGAAAAGGCCAAAAAAACCCAGTTTTGCCTACAACTAATGAAAACAAAAGTAAAAATAACCTTAACCCTTCAGAAGCAGACTGGGATAATTTAGAGGAAGAGGCAGCAAAATATCATAATTCTGGCTGGCCACAACATCTTACTTACCCCCCTCCCTATATTAAGGCTTCTGCCCCCACAGTTATGGCAGTAATAGACTCAAAGAGGAGCTTAGAGAAAAAATTGCACAACTTGAAGAGCAAATAAAGCTCGAAGAACTACATTAGTCTTTAATCACTAGATTGCAGAAATTAAGGACAGGAAGTGAGAGCATTCAATACCCTAATGGAATAGAGAAACACTCTCACCCTCAGAGACCTGGACAGCATGTCCCAAAAGGAAGGTCGCTTGGTAGTAGGGATAGGGAGGATTCCTCTCCTCAAGACGTTTTTCCAGTAACTGAAACTATAGATGTGCAGGGACGAGCCTGGAGACACCACAATGGGTTTGAATTTACTGTAACGAAAGAACTAAAAACCACTGTCTCACAATATGGAGCTACTGCCCCGTATACCCTGGCCATAGTCGAATCTGTGGCCGAAAATTGGCTCACTCCCATAGATTGGAATACCTTAGTTAGAGCAGTTCTTTCTGGAGGCGACCATCTGATTTGGAAGTCAGAATTTTATGAAAATTGTAGAGATACGGCCAAGAGAAACCAACAAGCCGGAAATGGTTGGGATTTTGATATGCTAACTGGCTCAGGTAACTACACAGAAACCGATGCTCAGATGCAGTACGATCCCGAACTGTTTTCTCAAATCCAAGCAGCGGCTACCAAAGCCTGGAGAAAACTCCCTATTAAGGGGGATCCAGGAGCCTCGCTCACGGGGGTCAAACAAGGGCCTGATAAGCCCTTTGCAGACTTTGTACATAGACTTTTAACCATGGCCAGCAGAATATTTGGAAATGCCGAGGCAGGGGTGGATTATGTAAAACAGCTAGCTTACGAAAACACTAACCCGGCTTGTCAGGCAGCAATCAGACCTTATAGAAAGAAAACAGACTTAACAGGCTACACCCACCTCTGTTCAGACATAGGGCCCTCATATCAACAGGGTTTGGCCATGGCTGCTGCCTTTAGTGTACAAACCATAAAAGACTTCCTCGCTAGTAAAAATAAGAATAGCAAAGGGTGCTTCTAGTGTGGAAAAATGGGACACTTCACTAGGGATTGTAAGGGAGAGCTAGCTAAGACCTTAGAGGCAAAAGCTCCAGGCCTCTGCCCTAGGTGTAAAAGAGGAAAACATTGGTCCAACGAATTTAAATCTAAAATTGACAATCAAGGAAATCCCCTAACACCTCAACAGGGAAATGGATAGAGGGGCCGGCCCCAGGTCCTGAAACAAGCTTATGGGGCGGTCAGTTTTGTACCAACCAACAACAATCCGTTTCACAACTTAGCAGAGCAACCCCAGGAAGCACAGGATTGGACCTCTGTTCCACCTCCCACACAGTATTAACCCCTGAAATGGGACCCCAGGCCCTAAGTACAGGTATATATGGACCCTTACCCTCAAACATGTTTGGATTAATCCTAGGGAGAAGCAGTTTCACCATGAAAGGCCTACAGGTCTTTCTGGGAATAGTTGATAGTGATTATATAGGATAAATCAAAATCATGGCCAAGGCTATTGACAACATCATTATCATTCCTCAAGGGGATAGAATAGCGCAGTTACTCCTGTTACCATTGCTAAAAACAGCTAATAAAGTCCAATCGCCCTTAAGGGGAAAGGGAGGATTCGGATCCTCAGACATCCACTAGGTACAGTCCATTACTAATCAAAAACCCTCTCTCACCTTATGGCTAGACGGAAAGTTATTTACAGGACTGATAGACACAGGGGCTGATGTAACAATTATTAAACAACAAGATTGGCCTGCCAGTTGGCCCACTTCAGAGACCTTAACAAATTTACGAGGAATCGGGCAAAGTAAGAACCCTAGACAAAGTTCCAAATATCTCACCTGGAGAGATCAAGAAAGTAATTCTGGTCTCATTAAGCCATTTGTTATCCCTGATTTGCCTGTTAACCTTTGGGGTAGAGATCTTCTCTCCCAAATGAGGGTCATGATGTGTAGCCCAAATGATATAGTCACTGCACAAATGTTGGATCAGGGCTACCACCCTGGGAAGGGTTTAGGAAAAAGAGAAGATGGCATTTTACAGCCAATCCCAGCCATAGGAAAATTGGATAAAAGGGGGCTTGGAAATTTTTAACTATGGCCATTGACATGCCTGCACCCCAAAAATTTGCTGATCCAATCACTTGGAAGTCAGATGAACCCGTTTGGATTGATCAATGGCCATTAACCAATGAGAAGCTTACCACTGCCCAACAGTTAGTGCAGGAGCAATTAGAGGCAGGACACATTACAGAAAGCAACTCTCCTTGGAACACCCCCATATTTGTCATAAAAAAGAAATCTGGAAAATGGAGGCTCCTACAAGATCTAAGAGCAATAAATACTACCATGATACTTATGGGTGCTCTGCAGCCTGGACTACCCTCTCTGGTAGCAATCCCTCAAGGATATTTTAAAATTATCATAGACCTTAAAGATTGCTTTTTTACAATTCCCCTTCATCCTACTGACCAAAAATGATTCACCTTTAGCTTACCATCTATAAATTTTAAAGAACCAATGAAGTGATACCAATGGAAAGTGTTACCTCAAGGTATGGCCAACAGTCCCACCTTGTGTCAAAAATATGTGGCTACAGCCATACACTCAGTTAGAGAGACATGGCAACAAATATACATTATACATTACATGGATGATATCCTCATAGCAGGAAAAATGGGAGAACAAGTTTTACAGTGTTTTGTTCAACTCAAGCAAGAACTAACCACAGCGGGGTTACAAATAGCTCCAGGAAAAATACAACTACAAGACCCTTATACATATTTAGGTTTTCAAATAAATGGACCTAAAATTACCAATCAAAATGCAGTTATCCGTAAAGATAAGTTACAAACCCTCAATGATTTCCAAAAGCTCCTTGGAGACATAAATTGGCTCCGGCCATACTTAAAACTCACCACGGGAGACTTCAAACCTTTATTCGACACCCTGAGAGGTGACCCCAACCCTAAGTCCCTTAGGTCGTTATCAAAAGAAGCTCTTTTATCACTTAATAAGGTAGAGGCGGCCATTGCTGAGCAATTTGTTACTAACATAGACTATTCACAGCCATTAACCTTTTTAATATTTAACACAACACTGACACCTACTGGTTTATTCTGGCAAGATAACCTTATTATGTGGGTCCACTTGCCTTCATCACCCAAAAAGGTATTACTCCCCTCTTATGATGCCATAGCAGATTTAATCATCTTAGGTAGAGACAATAGCAAAAAATATTTTGGAATTGAACCCTCTACGATCATACAACCTCATTCTAAGCCGCAAATCCATTAGCTAATGCAAAACACTGAAACGTGGCCAATTGCTTGCACCTCTTATGCCGGTAACTTAGATAACCATTACCCGCCAAACAAGCTTATTCAATTTTGTAAGCTACATGCTTTTGTCTTTCCTCATGTCATCAGTAAAATACCTTTAGACAATGCCTTATTAGTATTCACTGATGGGTCATCCACAGGAACTGCTGCATATACCTTTGCTGACACCACTGTTAAATTCAAAACCAGCCATACCTCGGCTCAGCTAGTAGAATTGCAGGCCCTAATTGCGGTGCTGTCAGCCTTCCCTGATCAGGCTCTTAATATTTATACCGACAGTGCATACTTAGCTCACTCAATACCTTTACTTGAGACCGTAGCACAAATCAAACATGTGTCAGACACAGCCAAGTTATTTTTACAATGCCAACAATTAATACATAATAGAACAACACCCTTCTTTCTTGGACACATTAGAGCTCATTCTGGATTACCAGAACCTCTGTCCCAGGGCAACCAACTGGCTGATATGGCAACCAAGACGGTAGCCATAGCTACAAATACAAACCTAGCCCAAGCACAGGCTACTCATGCCTTACACCATCTTAATGCTCAAACTTTGAGGCTGATGTTTAAAATAACTAGAGAAAAGCAAGACAAATAGTTAAACAATGTCAGACCTGTATAACATACCTGCCAGTCCCTCAATTAGGAATTAACCCAAGAGGACTACTTCCCAACATGATCTGGCAAATGGATGTCACTCATTATGCAGAATTCAGTAACTTAAAATACGTCCATGTATGTATAGATACATTTAGTGGATTTACTAGCCACCTTACAAACAGGAGAAGCTACCAAACATGTCATAGCTCATTTACTACACTGTTTTTCCATAGTTGGAAAACTTAAATAACTAAAAACAGACAATAGTCCTGGCTATACATCCAAAGCCTTTCAAGACTTCTGTCTTAAATTACAAATAAAACAATTACTGGAATTCCATATAACCCTCAAGGACAAGGAATAGTTGAAAGAGCACACCTATCCTTAAAAACCACCATTGACAAAATAAAAAAGGGAGAATGGTACCCTACTAAGGGCACCCCTAGAAATATCCTTAATCACACACTTTTTATTTTAAATTTTTAAAATTTGGATAACCTGAACAGATCAGCAGCCAATCAATTTTGGCATTCCGAGTCCAAAAAACAATTTGCCATGGTTAAGTGGAAAGACCCCTTAGACAACACATGGCATGGTCCAGACCCAGTGTTAATCTGGGGAAGAGGCTCAGTTTGTGTTTTTTCTCAAACTCATGATGCAGCCAGATGGCTACCAGAGCGACTGGTAAGACAGGTACCTAACCATAGCCAATCCAGGGAGTAATTTTCTCCCTGAGAGTACTCTTTTTCTCTATTGCAGAAATGAACTCCAACTACAAGCCCTTCTGGACCATGGTGCTGATTTGCAAAGCATTCCAGGTTTATGCCAGCTTTGGTAATCCCCATGAGGCCAGTAGATATATACAACAATGATACGGTAAGTCTTGTGATTGTTATGGGGGATATGTGACCTCCCCTCCAAATAAGTACTTCTCAACTGTGTCCTGCTCTGCTCACACAGCATACCTGCCTAGTGACGCCTTTAAGTGGAGGTGTGTGTCAACCCCAAGATTATCTAGCAGAGGGGGTACCACAACCTGTCCTTGTGACACATTTAAGGCTGCTATGCATAGTTCTTGCTACAATACTTATTTAGAATGTACCTCTGGTTGCATACTATACTGCTATCTTAACAAGGTCTAGCACCCCTACCATAGGGGCCAGTAATGTCCCTACAGTTTTAGGAAATACCAATAACCTTATATCAGCTGGCTGTACTGGAATTGTAGGACAGCCTGTCTGCTGGAATATTCACCCCCCTCTTCATATCTCTGACGGAGGAGGACCACAAGATAAGGTCCGAGAAATTATGGTATACAAAAGCCTTGAAGAGTTGCAAAGAACCCTGTACCCACAAATTCACTACCACCCCTTGGCCTTGCCCAAAGCCTAAGCGAAAGAGAAAATTGATGCCCAGACCTTTGACCTCCTCACTGCTACTCATAACCTGCTTAAAAATTCCAACTCTAGTCTAACTAATGACTGCTGGCTGTGTCTGCAATCAGGAGATCCTGTTCCTCTTGCCATACCCAGCAATGACTTAAATTATACATCCAATACCCCTTGCACCATAATTCCTCCCCTTAAAGTACAGCTTTTAGAATTTCCTAGTTCCTCTTGCATCTACTCCCCTCCTCTTAATAACACTTATGACCTCGATGTAGGATTCAATGAATTCAATAATTGTTCCACCATAGTAAATATTTCCCAATTGTTGTGTGCCCCAAACAGCTCAGTTTTTATATGTGGCAATAATAGGTCTTATACCTATTTACCTACTAACTGGACAGGACGCTGTGTCTTAGCCACACTTTTGCCAGACATAGACATTATCCCTGGAGATGAACCTGTACCTATCCCAGCTATAGATCACTTTTTAGGAAGAAACAAAAGGGCAATACAATTTATCCCCTTACTTGCAGGATTAGGCATAACTACTGCCGTAGCAACTGGGGCTACAGGCCTAGGGGTCTCTGTTACTCAATACACCAAATTGTCTTGCCAATTGATCTCAGATATGCAGGCCATTTCGAGTACTATACAAGATTTACAAGATCAGGTAGATTCTCTGGCAGAGTAGTGCTCCAAAATAGAAGAGGCCTAGATTTACTAACTGCAGAACAGGGAGGCATCTGCTTAGCTTTACAGGAGAAGTGCTGTTTCTATGCCAACAAATCTGGGATCATCAGAGATAAAATCAGGTGTCTACAGGAAGACCTAGAAAAACGACGAAAAGAAATAACCGATAACCCGTTTTGGACTGGATTCTAGGGACTCCTTCCCTATCTTATGCCATTCCTGGGTCCCCTGCTTTGTCCATTGCTCTTACTCTCTGTAGGACCTTTGGTCTTCAATTAGCTCATGACATTCATTAAGCAACAAGTTGAAGCTATCCAAGCGAAACCTATACAGGTCCATTATCATCGCCTAGAGCAAGAAGATCGCGGTGGTTCATACTCACACCCATTATGACCACCTTCCCTATGTGCTGAACTGGACAGCCAATGACAGGTAAGAGAGTATCATCTCTCACTAACCTAAGACAGGAGGGCCGTCATAAACTACTGCCTAATCCCATGATGGGTACCAGTGATGAGATGCATTACTCCAACCTAAGACAGGCGCAGTTCCCAAGGGACAATCTTCTAGCCACAATTATATATTAAAAAAAGGGGGACCTGTCCGGAGCCATGAGGCCCGGAGTTAGCTGACCTCTGTTGCTTGATCTCCGCAAAGCGGAGACAAGATGGCACATTTCCGGGTTCTTCATTATAAACTGTTCCGGTGCGCACCTAAAGCTTTTCCCGCGCACGCCTAAAACTTTTCCTGCGCACGTCTAAACTGTTCCTGTGCGTGCAAACCTTTCCCACGCGCGCACAAACTTTTTCGCGCCCAGGAAGATATGCAGCCTACGGTGCAGGCGCAATCCCGTGCCCGGGAAAATTACAAACCCGTGGCGCAAGCACAATTGTAATTTGAGAAAACCCGGCCCCCGGTTACCACCCAGGCCCAACCTCTTCCTCTGCCAGACTATATAAGGCATTGCACCATCACCATTAAAAGAGACTTGATCAGGCTATTTGTCTTGTCTCCATTTCTCGTGCTTTCTTGTCTCCTCCATTCCCACTCCCCCTTCCAGGGTCCGTTCGACTGTCCTGCAGGTCAGGACACAGGAGGTGTTAAGGGCAGTTTGGGACAGGCCTGAAGGCGCCCCATGGCACAAACAGCAGGAGGCAGACAGGTTCCTGCATGGGAGGGGGTGGATCCCCAGTGAAACCCCACCTTCAAGACAGGGAGGGCCTGAAGCCTAGGGTCTTGACAGCCAGTCCCAAAGAGCAGAATAGGTACTTGTGGCACTTTTTCCAGGACTGCCCATGGCCACCCATGGACCAGTTGGTGTGCACTTCCTCCCCTCTGAGACCCATAAAACTCTGGACTCAGACAGACTTGAGGAGATGATGAGACAACCAGCTGCAGAGAGAAACTACCTATCCCAGGGCCTCCTCTCTGCTGAGAACCAAAGAGAGGATGTGATCAGCTGCAGAGAGGAGCTACCCACTCCAGGGTCTCCTCTCTGATGAGAGCTGAATGCCCAACAGGATGACCTGCCTGTGGAGAGGAGCTACCCACTCAGAGGTCTCCTCTTTGCAGAGAGCTGAACAATTGGGAGACCCTGCCTGTAGAGAGGAGCTACTCAATGAGGGTCTCCTCTGAACTGTTTTGTCACTTAATAAAGCTCCTCTTTATCTTGCTTGTACTCCACTGGTCTGCATACCTCATTCTTCCTGGATGTAGGACAAGAACTTGGGACCTGCCAAACCGTGGGGCTAAAGGAGCTGTAACAGAAACAGGGTTAAAACACGCCCCTTACTCACCACATTGCAGGCAACAAGAAGGATAGAAGAGAGAGGGAAAGAAGAGATAAGCCCTTCAGGGAACCCAGACCTAGGAGATCCCCAGGCCAGACCTGTGACACCTTCTTTGTGGCTCTGCAGTTCCTGGCATCTCTGAGCTTCCAGGTACCACTGTATTCCTCGATGTCAGCCAGGGAAGCTGCTTGCAGTATGCCTGGTCCAGTCACAGTCTCACAGGGAGCCAGTGCCCAGGCCAGCACCTGGAGCTACCTGCTTCATTACAGCCAGTGTACTTTGATGAGCATGTGGCTGGACCCCATGTCCACTCACACACCCATTGCCACTCTGAACCTGGTTCATCCTTGGCTGGTGTGGGATCCAGGCTAGTAATATGCACTGAGTGTACCCTGCCAGGCCGAGCTCAGTAGGCCCTAGAAAACTTGGGCAAAGATGCCACTGGCCACAGAGGATTCAGGCTGGCAAAGCAACATCCCAAGGATTCAGTAATAATAAGGGAAGTATGTATGTTAAATGTGATAAGATAGTATATATAAAGTTTCCTGGCAAGTGGTTTTAATATTGTACATGCTCAGTCAGTGTTAACATTATTAATAAGTAGGCTAAAATAAATGTTACTGTTAGTTTTCTCTGGGAATACAGCTGAATATAAATTTAAAATATTTAATGTTAAGTCTGAACATTTATATTCATGTTAGATGTTACCATATCATACAGTAAGTAAATGTTCTAATATTATCAAGTCTTCACTCTAAGAACAAAATTGTCTGATTATTTAGGGTCTTGACTCTGGAAACTTACAGTCTTGGTTCATATTCCTGTTTTGCCACCTTAATAATCTCATAATTTGGAAAAATTATTTGTCTGGGTTTTAGATTTCTCACCTGTAAAATGTTAACATGAGGGCCTACTTCATAGCATTGTTACGAACATTGTACATGTCAATATATGTAAAACATGTCCTGAAAGAGTAATCATGCAATTGATGTTATTTATGTTTTAATTATTATGTTTTAAAACTGCTAAAAGATAAATGAAGTCTATATATGTATATTTTTATATATAAATATATATGTATTTACCATATTACATACAAAGATTTAAGTGAATATTCATCATTTGGAAGACATACTTGCAAGTGGATGAAAATTAGATTAGTTAACATTTAGAAAACTTCCCCTGACAGGTTTTGACATCAAGTTAATAACAGTAATTAAAATTACACAACGATGTTTTTATAGTGGAATTCCATACTTAATAAGTCATTTTGTAGGGAAAACCATTTCAAATATGAGATACGAAGTGAATATCATAAAGCCTGATGATATGCACTGGAAGTGTGATCAAACTGCTTCTTTTATTGGAATGCAAAAGATCACATTTCCAGAAATAAAGTAGAAGGTAAGAATTTCTCTAAAGGTGTTTAATATTTCTTAAAACCAATGTAAGAATGAGAGAAAATTTTTGCAATCTACTCATGTGACAAAGGGCCAATAACCAGAATCTACAAAGAACTCAAACAAATATACAAGAAAAAAACAAACAACCCCATCAAAAAGTGGGCAAAGGATATGAACAGACATTTCTCAAAAGAAGACTTTCATACAGCCAACAGACACATGAAAAAATGCTCATCATCACTGGCCATCAGAGAAATGCAAATCAAAACCACAATGAGATACCATCTCACACCAGTTAGAATGGCAATCATTCAAAAGTCAGGAAACAACAGGTGTTGGAGAGGATGTGGAGAAATAGGGACACTTTTACACTGTTGGTGGGATTGTAAACTAGTTCAACCATTATGGAAAACAGTATGGCAATTCCTCAAGGATCTAGAACTAGATGTACCATATGACCCAGCCATCCCACTCCTGGGTATATACCCAAAGGATTATAAATCATGCTGCTATAAAGATATGTTTATTGCAGCACTATTCACAATAGCAAAGACTTGGAATCAGCCCAAATGTCCATCTGTGACAGACTGGATTAAGAAAATGTGGCACATATACAGCATGGAATACTATGCAGCCATAAAAAAGGATGAGTTTACGTCCTTGGTAGGGACATGGATGCAGCTGGAAACCATCATTCTTAGCAAACTATCACAAGAACAGAAAACCAAACACCGCATGTTCTCACTCATAGGTGGGAACTGAACAATGAGATCACTTGGACTCGGGAAGGGGAACATCACACACCAGGGCCTATCATGTGGAGGGGGGAGGAAGGAGGGATTGCATTGGGAGTTATACCTGATATAAATGATGAATTGATGGGTAAAAAGAAAAAAAAAAAAAAAGAAAGAAAAGTGAGGATCAACATGATGGTCAATGGTTTCCTAAAGTTACTTAAGGTATGTTCTTAGAATGATTATTTTCATTTCTACTTATCAATAGTATTTTTATGTCTACTTGTCAATAATATTCAAGGTATGGCTGCACCTAAATGTAGAAGACTAGTGATACTAAGATTCTTTCAGCCTCATGATTCTATGGCATATCACTACATGTCACAAAATCAATAAACTTGTAAACATAAAATACTCTCATAATTGCTGTATAGAAAATATTTTGTCATTACTCTTGTTTTATGCCTTTACTTTATATTATCAAAATAATAATTATACCTGTAGATATGATTCCAAGCATAGGTATGGATTTGTTTAATCATCTTATCAAGTTTTTCATTTTTCATTTTTAAATTTATTTTACAGTTATCAGGCTTGCCCAATAGGCAAAAGAATACTTAATTGATCATTAGCGTATTTAATAAGAACGAGAAAATGCACTATTTTAGTGCCTGGGGATATTTAAAAGTCAAAAGAACACCACTATATGGCCACAGTATGCACATTATAATGAGAGAGACGGACAATAAAAGAAAATAAAATACTATAAAAAAAAAAAAAAAAAAAAACAATTTAAGGAAGCCAATAGTTCCAGTACCATAATGCAATTATATGTAGGAATCCGTTCAATGTCTTTTAATTATGTCTAATTTTGACTTCCAAATAATGTAGACTGGGTTAAATTTTAAAAAGTGATATAGATCAAGTGGCTTCATATCAAGACGCCATATGAAAACTTCACAGATAAATGAAATAGGCAGGAATATGGCTAATTGAAAATGATTACTCCAAAAGGAAATTTAACTAAAAACACATTCAGGTACTTTGTTTTTTTGGAAATAGACCCACTGCATTGTCTCTTTTGACCTTTACAACAGTTTGTAAGAGTGATGCTATAATTCTCATTCATGATTTTGAAGCTCGACTTATAAAATTTTCAGTTAATTTATCAGAGGTCACAAGGAAGTTCAAGTCAAGCTATATTTGCTACTAAAATCTGTGTGCTTGCTATGTTATCCAAATCAGTAGAAACTGCCAACATCTGTAAAAATATATGGGCTCATTAGTGCAGAGTCCAAGAAAACAACTGATCACTCTGTTGAGTACCTATCAGTTATTCTCAACTAGCATGAATAATATTGCCTTTTCAATGTTAGTATTACATTTTTCATATTTTACATCAATTATTATTCTTATTACCATAATGACATATCTAGATATATTTGAAATACAAGAGAGAATATTTCTAATGTTTACATAAAAGTGTTATTGAAAAAAATGAAAATGTTCTATGATTTATACCATTTATTTAACTGCTAGAATATGTATGACACATGAGATGTGCCAACTAGAGGCCATGTGCAAGAACCTGCAGAGGTTAGTATCTGTTCTATAGCTTAGGAAGCAGAAGTTTTGTGATTCTAGACATTCCAGGAAAACATGTACAAAATTAAAGAGGATGCTTCAAGTTTCAAACAGAGATCTGTTGATATATAGTCTGTGGACTTTTCATTGAATCTTACCCATGAAGAAATTGATTTCTCCAAAGTAGTGAATTCTAATAATAATAATTCTCCACAAAGGAAAACCATACTAGTACACTCACTGTACTTTTAATCTCAAGTAGTGATTTGTGTAGTTCAAATAGTATATATCATTGTATCAAGAGTGGAAGTAGTTCCACAGAATTAACATAAGTAACCTAACAAAAGATGATTGTATGGATGCCAGAGGAAATAAGAAAAGAAAAATGACGGTGAGTGGAAATGAAAGCAAAATTAATGTACTCAGCAGATTTGAACTAGAGGTCCAGGGCCCAGGAAATGTTGAATATGTATTTGCATTCAATGTAGAATTACTACGTCTCTGAAGCATGAAAGTGTATTAGCACTATCTTAGTTGCTAGAGCTACAAAGTTATTAATTATTAGCAAAATATGATTTCTTAAATTTCAGCCACAGATAACTCACTTTGTTGGTTAAATGCTGTGTAAAGAAATGCTTCCCTATATATGAACCTTCAAAGTAAAGAAACGCTAGTTCACTTTACTTTATTACCCACAGTCACTACCCATTACTTTTACTATGATTGTTGTAATCCATGATGCTTTCCTATAAGATCATCATCAGTATTTTACCCTCTTAGTTTTGTAGTTTTAATTATGTTTACATATAACTACCCTGTTAACATGGATATTTTCATTTCCTTTTAATAAAGTGCCTATTTGTTTTTCAACTACGTGGCTTGTTGTTGTTTTTTTAATCAATCCTAATTTAGAGGTGTCATTTGATGTCTCTTAAAATTTATATTAAATTATAAATTATTTTAAACACATAATGAAGTATAACAATATAAATTAGTGTATCAGGTTTCAATGAATTCTAAGTAAATAAAACAAATTTAGAAAATTAAAATATGTATTTTAGATATATAAAAATTACAGATAACCTCTAAAAATTGCAACTATTTAAATTTATGCAGTCCTGGGTTCTAGATGCAACTACTATAATAACAAAGCTAAATAATGTCAGATATTGTAACCTTTTTTTTTTTAACGTTTTAGTTTTAAACCAAAAAAGACACGGAAAACTATCGAAAAACCTGAACACATCAGGAATATGATGTGACATGTTTCACTGTAAAATATTATACTGCAAAGAGACTAAGGTGAAAATGGGAGACAGAGGAGTGACCAGTTAGGAGGCTATTGCAATTATGTAGGGAAAGATAATGAAGATAAAACTGAATAATAATTGTGAGAATTGTGAAGAATAATCATATTGAATATGGAAATTATCATATTGATTGATCTGATTGATGGGAGTTGTGATACTCCTTAAATTAAGGATTTAAGGAGATGAGACAATTATATAATAATAATTATATAGTAATTGTGGGAATTGTGAGGAATAATCATATTGAATATGGAGATTATCATAGTTATTGATCTGATTGATGGGAATTGTGATGCAAAATTAAGGATTTAAGGAAATGAGACAATTATAGTTCACTGTTTGCTCGTAGTTTTGGATTTTTTGGTCTTCTCAATCTGAAAGGATGGTGTTGCCATTAACTGTGATGGAGAACACTGCAGTTAGAGTAACTTATAAAGGAAAGCTTAAGAAAGCATTAATGATAGTTTAAGACATTGTTATATGCCTTTTGGAGTCTTTAGTTTCTGTGAAATATTTCTACTTGGAGTTTTTTTTTTTTTTTTTTTTTTTTTTTTTTTTTTTTTTTTTTTTTTTTTTTTAATATCCTGTCCGGTACTATGTGTTATGACATAGAGTACAGCAAATGGGAAAACTAATCAGAGATTATGAATAAAAATAAAGAGTGCTTAAATGTTCTAGTATTCATTGTTAGAATGCATATAACACAAATATAAAAATCATATATGTAAAATCTTTTACATTTTTTCTTTAAGGAAAAAGTAAATTTTTAAGCATCCTAAAAGTTTTAAAATATGGCTTATATTCCCATGTTTAGTGATTATTTGGCTCCAAAGTAAAAACACCTACTAGAAATAAACCCTCAGGAAGCAAAGAATATATGTCTTTCAAAAAAATATCCACAGAAACCTTAACTCCTAGATGAATGCAGAAGATCTCTTCATTACTTTTCTCTAGATCTCCATGCACACTTGTTCTATCTGTCATCCAAACAATGACAGTATCATCCAATACAGTGTTTATTTTTGGCATCTTCAACTACTTGAAAATACCTATTATGACAGCCAGATATGGAGATGTTAGCTTATGAATGTACAAGTCCTTTTGAGCTTGGATTTCTGCAAACAAAATCCGCATTTTGGGGAAGGAAAATCTAATTAGTTCAAGGTGGCTATTACACTGGTCTCTAATGGTCAAAACTAGAGGATAAGGGGGTACTCGAGGGTGACTTTTGTTAAGAAAGAGTTATAGGTAGGGAGGAAGTTATTGACATCCTGGTGTAAATTATAAACAATATAATTCTATCATTCAAAATTAAGCAGAAAAAAAATATATTTATTAGTACACAAATGCCCCATATTTGGTGCTACTTTTAGAGATAGTGTTGATTATTAATTGGTATTGTTTACTTCTTTTAGTTATGAATAATTTCCCTGATATGTAATTTAGGATAGTGCTCAACAATAATCAAATGATACCATTATGGGGAAATATATATTAGAACTGATAACACAGAAAAGATTAGTTTTTATTTTTGCTAGACAACATGAGGTAAATTTCTTCAGCCACTTTTGAGTTAAACCAGATGTAAAATAACTATGTTTCTTTAAGCTCCTACAGAAACTTTTTTCATGAAATCACTTTGAGTGCAAAAGGTCTAAAATTGCAAACACAGGATGCACTTATTCTTCTCCAAAAAACTGTGGAAATTTAGAGTTAAAAAAAAAAAAAAACTAGAGCAATGTTGAGTTAACACTGATTTTTCACAGGTGTGTGACTAACAGTCTAATATTTAAATAGTATTTTCATAGTACTTGCAGACTGCTAACAGGAAAACCATGAGGTAGTCTAATATTCTTTTAATCTTGGTGTTATAATTATTTAATTAAAGTTATTATTCTTTAAAAATTAATGATGAAAACTTAGGACAAAATGTGGACATATAACAGCATTAGTTTTCATTATTATAGCGTGCAATTCCATTAGGTTATTCATAGAAAATTGTTAATAAATAATGCCTCTATTTATCAAAATAATAAACTTTAGATTTTGTTTTACAAAGGCCCAGTTAATAGTGATATGTACCTTAATATTTAAGTTACCTTTAAATCATAGTTTTCCTTTTCTAAATTGTATTTGCATGATATATGTGACATAATTAATGTGACTATTAAGATCAGTTTCATACACAGTTTGCAGCGAAAACTCACTCTTGTACTTATATCCTTTTTTGTGACATCTCTAGAGTCTGCTTTTTAAAAATAGTATTATTCTTCCTTCTGTTATTCACTGTTGTCACTATAACAAAACAAAACAAAAATATAAATTCATTTAATATAACTGATAATTTCATATCTGAATCATTTGTATTATCATTATTATTTTTATTATTAATTATTTTTTCAGATGGAGTCTCACTCTATCACCCAGACTGGAGTGCAGTAGGACCATCTCAGCTCACTGCAACCTCCACCTCCCAGGTTCAAGTGATTCTCCTGCCTCAGCCTCCCAAGTAGCTGGGACTACAGGCGCATGTCACCACACCAGGCTAATTTTTTGTATTTTTACTAGAGATGGGGTTTCACCATGTTGGCCAGGATAGTCTCGATCTCCTGACCTCGTGATCCTCCCACCTCAGCCTCCCAAACTTCTGAGATTACAGCCGTGAGCCACCGCGCCCGGCTAGCATTCCTATTCTTCAGTTGCAAAATCTCTTGAATTTGGTTTCCCTAACTTCTTATATCTTGGGTTCAGTATCCTTCTCAATGAACATACACTCATGCATCACGTAATGACAGGGATATTTCCCAAGAAATGTGTTGTTTGGCAGTTTTGTCACAGAGTGAACATCATACAGTGTACTTACACAAACTTAGATAGTATAATCTATTACAGACCTCTGTAAGGCACTAATTGTGAATGGAGCTTGAAGGACCGGAATTTTTCTGCATGAGTCTGAGTCAGTGGTGAGTTAATGCAAATGCCTAGGACATTATTGTACACCACTCTAGACTTAGGCTACACTACATTTATAAAATATGTTCAGTCTTCAATAATAAATTAGCTTCCTGTAACTTTTTACTTTAAAAATTTTTAACTTTTCCACTCTTCTAATAATGGCTTAAAACACAAACATATTGTACAACTATACAAACATTTTATTTTTCTTTATATCCTTTGTCTATAATTTTCTCTCTGTTTTCTTTTAACTTTTGAAACTTTTTGTTAAAATCTAAGATCCAAACACACACATTAGCCTAGGCCTACCAGGATCAGGATCATCACTATTAACATCTTTCACCTCCAAATCTTGTCCCACTGACAATAACACAGAGAGAGCTGTCATCTCCTATGAGAACAATGCCTTCTCTAATACCTTCTAAAGGAGCTGACTGAGGCTGTCTTATAGTTTATGTACATATGTAGTTTATATGTATAGTGTACATATATATACATACACATACACAGACATATATGCATATAGAGGTGTATGTTTTATTTATATATATGTTGGAGTGCACTCTGAAATAATGATAAAATGTATACTATAGTAAAGATATAAACCAGTAACAGTCATTTGTTATCATTATCAAGTTTTATAACTGTGCATGATTGTATGTGTTATACTTTTATATGACTGGCAACACCGTATATTTATTTACACCAACATCACTGCAAACACATGGATAATGAATTAAAGTACAATGTTATGATGACTATGATGTCACTAGATTATAGAAAATTTTCACCTCCATTATAATCTTATGGGATCACCATTTATGAAGTTCGTCTTGACTGGAATGCTGTTACAGAGCACATGACTGTAATTTAATTCAGAACCAGACGAGTTCTTCATTCAAATTCAAGTAACACATACTGAGCACTTATTTGGAACTGCATCTTACTGTACAAGGGTTTTACTAGTAAGTTAAATAATTGTAAGTTTCTATTAAGCAAACAAGTATTTTTGAAATTTGTGAGCATTTGGCTTAAACAGAGCTGTGTATTTCTTTTTGGTTTTAATATATATCAGTCAGAATCCAATCATGAGAGAGAAATTGCACAATAATTTGAACTGGAAAAGTTTAACGTAAATAATTGATATATAAAACAAGTGAATAAAATGATAAGGAATTGCCTAGTAAGAAGTTAATAGAGCTCTAAAAATATGAATATAGCAGATATAAAGAGTAGTCACTACCCCCACAACTAAGATAAAGCACTCATGGAAGAGATGTCCTGAGCTTGGAGCTAGACCTTGTTGAAGAGATTTGTAACTCATTGAATGGCAGAGAGGTTTTTGTGGTTCTCTCAATGAATCTTGCTGGAAAACATCCATTTGGAATTTGCAAAAAATCTGTTCTCTCCAGTGCTTAAGAAAGATGCTCATGGAGCAGTGCATCACAGGAGACATTTGTCAGTAAAACCATTTAAGGGGGATGTGGTGGAAAGCTACTGACCACTGGGTGTATTTTTCATACTGGTTGCTACAGCTTCAATTTATTCAGTTAGACATTAAATTTGCATTTTTTCTAGAGGTGATCTCTATTTCTCCATGCCTATTCCCAAAACATTTGTATAGTTTTGATCATCTTAAAGCTCCATTATTTCTATGTACCCACTGCACTTTTAATTTTACAATATTCAGTTGAAATTATTTTAATTCTACCTTTTCATAATGAAAAGTTTACTGAAAACTAAGGATAAGGAAGTTTTGCTTATGAGTCTTAGTTCTATCACTCGTATGTCTTATTACTGTAAGAAAATAATTTTCTCTCTCCAGATTTTAGTTTCCTCCTCTCAAAATGAATATTGAAGATTCTGTATTTATGGTACTCGCAATTTCTAAGTGGAAGGGTAGTTGATTGATAGGTAGGTGGTACATGTTGTTAATGCTCTTTGATACTTCTAGATTTCTTTCCCAAATGGGGATACCAGAGAACTAAAGTTTCTAGTTACCTTGAAGTTTGGCATAGCCAGATGTCTTCATTAACTAATGAACTATGATCACAAGTATGAATAATACTTGTATGTGAAAGTAGTTAAGATCATTTTTGCCATGCCACTACAATCTTACAATTAAGTATTCATATGGTGGCATCCCCATCAAAGCAGATTGGAATAATAAACCAACACAGAGGACGATGTCTATAAAGAGTTATCCCAGCCACCATAGACTTCATGTAAAAGTGAAATAAAATTTTGTTATTTGATGAAAATGACTTGTTTGATACCACAATGTAATTTAAAAAAATCTATTTAGCTAGATAAGAAGCTATAAAGATATACAATAGGCAGGTAGAACAGTAGGAAATGAATTATTGAGCCCATATGATAATGCCAGACTCCACTCTTAGAGTTTTAATTAAATGAACTCAAATTTACAACATCCATTTGAAAATGTACATTTATGATTTCTATTTTTTGAGAAATATCTGAGATCAGAAACTTTAAGTAATTTTTTCAACTTTATAGATCAAAAAATAGATCAAAAAACAATGTCAGGACCACATTTAAAAAATATAACTCCTGCTCTTAGTCATTGACACATAAAAAGAAGGGCAATACTCTCTAAATAGATTTACAAATAACTTATTTGGGTGGCACAGCAAAAGATTTAGGGACAATTTCTCATATGTAATGCAGCATGCATTTAACCAAAAGTGTCATAATGAATCATTAATATGTCATCAGGTAAATTTCAATATATCATCTATTACATGTTGAAACTACTGTGTAAGATGGTACAATAATTATGTGAAACTAAAGTAACAGTTTGATAAAATAGTTTAATAAATATTGAAGGTTGTTCTTTATTTTCAAATCGTCATCCAACATGATCTCTCAATATTCATTAAAATAATAGCAGTTGACAGCCTGGGGCAGTGGCTCACACCTGTAATCTCAGCACTTTGGGAGGCTGAGGTGTGCGGATTACCCGAGGTCAAGAGTTCAAGGCCCTCTTGGCAAACATAGTGAAACCCTGTCTCTACTAAAAATACAAAAATTAGCTTGGAGTGGTGGTGGGTGCCTGTAATCCTAGCTAGTTGGGAGGCTGAAGCAGGAGAATCGCTTGAACTCGAGAGTTGGAGGTTGCAGTGAGCCGAGATCACGCCACTGCACTCCAGTCTGGGTGACAGAGCACTACTCCATCTCAAAAAAACTAAATACATAATAAAATAATGTCAGGTGACAAAGCCTTAGTCATATTGGACATAACTATGAACCTAAAATAGCAAATGAAATGCAATTCAAGTGAAAGTCAAATTTGTGGAAAGGTATAATATTCAGAATTGTCTACTTTGAAAATTGATTATTTTAAAATTAGAGCAAACTTTGGTTTCACGTAGAAAATGTGAATCTAAGTATTTACAGTAAGGTGCAATAGTCTTTCACCTTATAAGAAATTGTACTACTTGTGTTCATTTGCAACATTACTCCACATTAGACCTCACAGTGGAATAATCTCCAACTGAATTAAATAGACAAATTAAGAGACAATTTTTAAACAGGTTATCCTTATATATTTCTACACAGAAGATTGATTTAGCCTAATGAAAGTTTTAAATAAAGTAGGGGAACAATTTGGCAAATTTTACTGCAAGTACATAAAGAGTTTTTGAAATATTGTGTATAAATAATATTAAAAAATTGGCTATGTATCAAATTTTTGTCATCTACATAATGTCAAATGCAAAAATTAACATTTTATTCTAAAATCACGCTTACAGCAATAACAGGAGAAACAAAATGGCAAAGAAGTAACTAATAATTATCAAACTGTTCATGGTGATGAAGAAGGTAGGTTGGTAAGTGTCTGAAATATCAACTTAGACACAAAGTAAACATATTAGAGTTTACATCCTCTTGAGACTTTGAAAGTTTAGATTAGTTAAACTCTAGATTAGACTTAAATAGACTAGAAAGAATATCCTGTCCTGGGACCCAGCCCGCTCTTTCTGCTTCTCTGATTACAGGAACTTCTTTGGTCAAACGCGCTTGCGCGCGCACACACACACACACACACTCACATACACACATTCTGAAGAGATAGGCTTTGAAAATAGAGACAGTGGCCAATGTTAAATGAAAAATTTTGTCTTTTGACAGAATATCTTTTAGTATTTGAGAATAATGGAGACTTTTCAATCAAAGACAATTACGAATTGGAGTATTTGATATTTTTCACTTTTTTTTTAATGCAAAACCCTATGCTTAACAGAGATAAAATAGAAGAAATAACAATCCAAATAGTTACAGAAGCTGGGACATTATGAGTACATTCAATTATCTTATTTAAAAGAAGATGACTTAGAACATATGTTTTCTCCTTCCTCTCAAAGGATACTTGAAAATATTTTTTAATACAATTTTAGCATTATTTGGACATAGAATGGGGTGTTTTCAATGAACCAGAATTTTGAACACTTTCTGGGACACATAAAGCAGATGGGAACAGATGGAGGACAAAACTAATCCATGCAGAATAGCCTGTGTTTTAAAGCAGGCAAAAGGGGAAATCCCTGAGGAATAAGTGAGCAGGTTTTCTAAACTAAGCCCTGAAAACAAAAAAAGCTCAGAACAGAAGAACTGGAAACAAGGCAAGCTGAGTAATGAAGCAAAAACTAAAGGGATTTCAATTTTGCGCTAGTTATTTCCATAGAGTAGCTGGTAATAGGTTGCCAGGGACTGTTTTAATATGAACTGAGGGATATGGCATTGAAGTCTGTCAATGTGGGCAGCAGAGACATAGAGAAGAGATTTAACCACAGTAAACATTTGAATGCCATTTAATAGCCTTGGAAGGAAAAAAATGAGTTAGCATATTTGGTAAACATCCTGAATCATGGAGCATTTTCTTTCCTATTGACTCCGAAAATTAATATTCTAACTGTACATATGCAACTGTAGCACCTCACAGGGTTTGGACAATTGGGCAGCCTTGGTGAATACTCAGAGGAATCAACTAAGGGAAATTTAGGACCTCCCTCAGTGACCAATACACACAACAGCTAACCATGGGCTACACACTCAGGCTTTACTTCGTATGGAAAGCAATGTAAAAGAGACTATGTCATTCAAAAATTTTATAGCCAAGCTACTGCTGATTCAAGAAATCAAACATCTGCTGGAAATCTTTCATTAAACTGAAATTTTCATGTCACACATCCCAGTCAACCAATACATACACTAAATATTTCCATTGGAATAAAACTCTTGATACTTCACTAGTTTGGGATTGAGTAAACAGGATGGGTAGGAAAGTGATTTTTTGGTTTTTTGTTTGTTTGTTTGTTTGTTTGAGACGGAGTCTCGCTCTGTCGTGCAGACTGGAGTGCAGTGGCACGATCTTGCCTCACTGCAAGCTCCGTGGCCTCCCGGGTTCACGCCATTCTCCTGCCTCAGCCTCCCGAGAAGCTGGGACTACAGGCGCCCGCCACCACGGCCAGCTGTGTGTGTGTGTGTGTGTGTGTGTGTGTGTGTGTGTGTGTGTGTGTGTGTATTTTTAGTGGAGACAGGGTTTCACCGTGTTTGCCAGGATGGTCTCAATCTCCTGACCTCGTGATCCGCCCTCCTCGGGCTTCCAAAGTACTGGGATTACAAGCGTGAGCCACCGCGCCCAGCCAAAAGTGACTTTTTTTCATAAACTCTCACTTGGATTACATAGGTAAAGCATCTAGCTTATTCATTCTAATTATAGGAAAAGTTGTTAATATGCTAAAATAAAGGACGCTTTACAAACTGTATATAGCTTCAGCAATGAGTATTACCTTCTTTTCTCTAAGTAGCAGAAAGTCAGTAGACAAAAATTTAGGTCATCATGACTGGATGGACACTAAGAGTGATTAAACAAGGGAGAAGAAAGCACTTAACTTCAGAAGAAAAATGTTGGGACAAGAACCAATAAGACTGGAATTGCTATGCTGAACATCTGGCTCATTTTAATGACATCCTTTAGAATTATTGTGTCACTTTTCCTTTCTAAGACCACAAAATAATGTCAGAATATGGTACAGGACTTAACTTTCTGTTGATAATTTCAATCATTTGAAATAAAAATCCCAGGAAAATGAGAGTATCCTGACTTCAGAATAAGAGTGAAATATCAGTACAGTAGATGTTTACTAAAAAAGTTTTGCTCACTTTGTCATTTCTAATTAACAAGCTAAATCACAGTTTGTAATTATTTTATGTTAAGCATGTTCAATTTATTTTCCTATGAAGAGACTTGGGAATATGTACAAAATATTTTTCCTTATTTTCTTCAACTTACACAATGGCTAACTGAAATATAAAATGTATTTTTGTCTCTCAAAATACTGAACAGTGACATGATTCTTAAACGATGCCATGGAAGTCATCACCAGTAGACATCTATCTAGACTTTCTTTTCCTAAAATAAAAAAAAAAAAATGTAAAAATAATAATCAGACCTATGAAAAAGAAGAAGAGGAAATATTTTTAAAAGATGTGAAATGAGCAGATAGTTCAAGGCAAATTACCATCACTGAAAAAGCTGAATGCAAGAAAGAAGAAATTTGTGATGAGTTTTAACTTGACAGAATAAAGCTAACAAGAAGTAGAAAAGAAAGAAATAGATGTTGTTGATAAGTAGATGATAGCTAAGTGTTTATCTATCATTTGGTGTATCTATATATATACCAAATAGATGATAGATATGTGTATATCTATTTGCTCTCTCTCACTCTCTCTCTCTCTATGTATGTGTATATATATAATATATATAATATATAACATGTATCTGTATTCCAAATTATTTATGTTAATAGCTTTACTTCTGCTAGTTTAAAAAATAACTATTACATTTTGTTTTTGTCACATACTACTTTATAATAATTTCAACACCTGTTGTAACTGAACTATTGCTGCCATGTTTAAATATATATTAGAAAAATAAATATAGTAAAACAAAGAGGTAAATATAAAATATGAATTGAACAGTAGAATACACAGTATGCAAGGAAAAAAAGGTGAAATTACCAATAATTATGCGTTTCTTTTTAATTATAATTTTTAAAAAATTAATGCAAAAGCCAAAGTAAAAATCTTAAAAGTTTTATAAATTTCAGTATAAGATTCTGTACATTTTGCAATGAATTAAAAATAAAACTAAAAATGTAAATGGTCAAAAAGCAAAAATTATAAGAATGAAGCCTAACTTATACATAATTTAATTAATAATTTAAGTAATAATTGTCAAATCCCACCTTTGCCTTTATTGATAGGCTGCCCTAACCAGAGGACGGCAAAACTTTTCCTGAGCAATTTTGCCCATTTTTCTCCATGAGCACTGATTTCACCTTCTGGATGAAACTTGCTTTTGATTCTGATCCTTGCCCACACTTGAAGCTGGTATCTGAAAACAAGTCCTGTGCCTGAGTAGCTTTTTCAGTGCACCACCTGTATGTGAATGTATGTGAGCACTCAGGTCTTTTTGTTGTCATTTAGTACAGGATTGTGTGCATGTACTAATTAAAGTAGACTTAAATCAATAAGCTTCTGATCTATTTTAATCAAGTTAACTGTATGTGTTAAATGGCTATAACCACATATTGCAGCACACACTTCCTTTCTAGACACAATAATTGTCTTATTAGCTGTATTTATTTTTGGCCTCAGACCCTGATCTCTTTCTTTTTCTCTCTTTACCTAATGTGACTAGTATGGGCTTATTAGGCTTTTGTAAGAGCGTTATACTCTTGGCTTGAGTTATTTTTTTCTAATTGAACAGATTGATAGGTACTACTTTACTCATACAGTTCCAAAAATGTGTTCCAATGTTTTGATCTTACATAGATTTCTAAGTTATCATTGCCCTTTATAGCTCAAAGTCTTACTCAGCTTATTTGTTTGCCTTTGGAAGTTGAGAAGAATTTGTGTTTTCCAACCTGGTAAGTCCCTGAATTTCTAGTCTTTCTGTTTCTTTTTCATTCTGCTTCAAATTTACTATGTTTAATTTTCCCACAACTATCTTTTCAAAAATAGTACCTAATATGTTGAAACCATTGATAACCCATATAACCATACTAAGATGATGTTTCTAGCATCTAACCATATAAATAAAAGTTCAATTGCATCCTACTTTACTGCATCCTACTTTGTCATAGTGACAGTTTTGCCAAATGTTTTGTCACTGTATATTACTCTTCTTACAGACTCTAGTACTAATATCTTTCAACTTCTTAATTCAATTGACTCTTAAAACAACACAAAGTTTTTTGTGTTTTCATTTTCCCACAGTAGCACCTACTTCAAGAATATCTCACCCCCTTTTTTTATATTATTCTTGCTGCAGTAACAAATAAACCCAAACCTTCATGGCTTAGTATAGTGAATGTTTCATTCTTAGTCATACTCCCTGTCATGAAGGCTCTGCTCATTTTAGTTAATAAATGAGTTAACAAGAGAGCTTCTGCTTTGACACATGCACCTATAATTTCCAAAGAATAAAAAGAGAATTTGGTAATACATATATTGGCTCTCAAAGCTTAGGAGAGACAAACATTTTGCTTATGCTCCCATTTTACTAACCTAAAGAAATCTCACAATTTCACTAATATTGCTAAAGGCTGCAGAGAAATAACAATTCTACTATGAGACAGACACTATGCTAGTATCTGGGTATAGGGTAGTTAACCAAACAGAAAAAGTTAACATCTTTCTAATTTTATTTTTATTTGAATTAAGATAAATTGGATTTGCTTTTGATTTTTAATCATATATAAATTAGGAGTGTTGATAACTTTCTTAAGGAGTGTTGATAACTTTCTTATATTTTGTCCTTTATCTAAATCTTCTAGTTTAAAAAAATTTTTTTTTTCTTTTTTTTTTTTTTATTATACTTTAAGTTCTAGGGTACATGTGCATAACGTGCAGGTTTGTTACATATGTAAACTTATGCCATGTTGGTGTGCTGCACCCATCAACTCGTCAGCACCCATCAATTCATCATTTATATCATGTATAACTCCCCAATGCAATCCCTCCCTCCTCCCCCCTCCCCCCTCCCCATGATAGACCCCAGTGTGTGATGTTCCCCTTCCCGAGTCCAAGTGATCTCATTGTTCAGTTCCCACCTATGAGTGAGAACATGCGGTGTTTGGTTTTCTCTACTTGTGATAGTTTGCTAAGAATGATGGTTTCCAGCTGCATCCATGTCCCTACAAAGGACGCAAACTCATCCTTTTTTATGGCTGCATAGTATTCCATGGTGTATATGTGCCACATTTTCTTAATCCAGTCTGTCACAGATGGACATTTGGGTTGATTCCAAGTCTTTGCTATTGTGAATAGTGCCGCAATAAACATACGTGTACATGTGTCTTTGTAGTAGAATAATTTATAATCCTTTGGGTATATACCCAGTAGTGGGATGGCTGGGTCATATGGTACATCTAGTTCTAGATCCTTGAGGAATTGCCATACTGTTTTCCATAATGGTTGAACTAGTTTACAATCCCACCAACAGTGTAAAAGTGTTCCTATTTCTCCACATCCTCTCCAACACCTGTTGTTTCCTGACTTCTTAATGATTGCCATTCTAACTGGTGTGAGATGGTATCTCATTGTGGTTTTGATTTGCATTTCTCTGATGGCCAGTGATGATGAGCATTTTTTCATGTGTCTGTTGGCTGTATGAATATCTTCTTTTGAGAAATGTCTGGTACCAAAACAGAGATATAGACCAATGGAACAGAACAGAGTCCTCAGAAATAATACCGCACATCTACAGCCATCTGATCTTTGACAAACCTGAGAGAAACAAGAAATGGGGAAAGGATTCCCTATTTAATAAATGGTGCTGGGAAAATTGGCTAGCCATAAGTAGAAAGCTGAAACTGGATCCTTTCCTTACCCCTTATACGAAGATTAATTCAAGATGGATTAGAGACTTAAATGTTAGACCTAATACCATAAAAACCCTAGAAGAAAATCTAGGTAGTACCATTCAGGACATAGGCATGGGCAAGGACTTCATGTCTAAAACACCAAAAGCAACGGCAGCAAAAGCCAAAATTGACAAATGGGATCTAATTAAACTAAAGAGCTTTTGCACAGCAAAAGAAACTACCATCAGAGTGAACAGGCAACCTACAGAATGGGAGAAAATTTTTGCAACCTACTCATCTGACAAAGGGCTAATATCCAGAATCTACAAAGAACTCAAACAAATATACGAGAAAAAAACAAACAACCCCATCAAAAAGTGGGGAAAGGATATGAACAAAAAAATTTTTTTTTTCTTAACTTAATATGCCACAGTCGGAGAATGCTGTTGCTCATTATCTGACTTTAAAAGTATATTGGGAAGCATATTAGCTTTCTTCTGCTACGTAACAAATTATGACAAGTTTAGCAGCTTAAAACAACACACTTTATTATCTCACAGCTTCAATTCATCAGGAGTCTAGGGTGCTCATCTCAGGTTCATAAAAGTCTGCTATAAAGTGTAGTCTGATCAGCAGTATTATCAGAAGCTCAAAGGGGGAAAATCTGCTTCCAACTTTCCTCAGCTTGTTAGAAGGATTTATCTGCTACAGAAGTGAGAGACCTGGGCCTGGCATTGGTGGCTCATGCTGTAATCACAGCACTTTGGGAGGACGAAGTGGGTGGATCTCCTGAGGTCAGGAGTTCAAGACCAGCCTGGCCAAAATGGCGAAACTCCGTCTCTACCACAAATACAAAAATTAGCCAGGCATGGTGGCATGCACCTTTAGTCCCAGCTGCTTGGGAAGCTGAGGCAGAAGAATCTCTCTAACCCGGGAGGTGGAGGTTGCAGTGAGCCGAGATCATGCCACTGCACTCCAGCCTGGGTAGCCTGAGTGACAGAGTGAGAATCTGTCTCAAAAAAAATAAAATAAAATAAAAAAGAAGTGAGAGAACTGTTACTTGAATATCACCAGTTGCCACCATCAGCTCCTAGAGCTCCAGAGGCTCCTAGACATTTCATGCCATGTGACCATTTCCATAGGCCTTCTTATCAACATGGCATTTTAATCCATCAAAGCCAAAAAGGGAGACACTGTCTTCTCAAGAAGTGTTTAGTTCCTCCTTTAAGAACTTTAAGTTAGACCCTACCAGGATCACTTCCATTTTGATTAACACAAAACCAATGATTTGAGACCTTAATTACACCTTCAAAACTCCAACATCTTTCCATGTACTACTGGTTATAGTAAGATCACTTGCCCTGCCCACACTCAAGGGGAGGGGATTAAACAGATGTGAATACCCAGAGGAGGCAATTTTGGGCAGTCAACTTCGAATGTGCTCACCATAGAAAGATGGCTATTATATTCTTTCTGTCCAACCATATAATCTTATTTGGTTACATTGATGAAAAGTGTAGTATCTATTAGATAGTTTCTAGATTTCTCTAATCATTTCTCAATGTTGCAAAATTCTTTTGTTAAAGACTGCACAATAATATCTTTAAATTTCTTCATTTATTTCTAAGAATTTCTCTCCTTTATACTACTTACTGTTTTGTATAATAAAATTATTTTATTTAATTTTTCTTAATTTTCAGTGAGTTGTATTTTTTTAAGAAACAATTTTAACCTAGTGTATATTTATAGATTTTTACACAGTTCTTCTGGACAATCCAGCCACAATCAAGTTTATGGGCTGGTGATGTGCTATTATATAGCACATTCCTTATTTTTTTATTAAAAAATATCTTTGATATATATTTATTTTCTTTTCTTTAACAAAAACTTTTATTTTCGTTTCAGGGGTACATGTTAAACTTGTAAACAGGTAAATTGAATGTCATGTGGGCTGGGTGTACAGATTATTTCATTGCACAGATAATTAGTATCTGATGGGTTGTTTTTCCATTCTCTATCATCTTCTACCTCCTTCCACTCTACCTTCAAGTATGCTCCAGTGTCTGTTGTTCCCTTCTTTGTGTCCATATATACTCAATATTTCACTCTTATTGATATGGTGTGGATGTGTCCTCACCCAAATCTCATCTTGAACTGTAGTTCCCATAATTACCAGGTGTCATGGCAGGGACCTGGTAGGAGGCTATTGACTTGCAGAGGTTACCCTCATGCTGTACTCATGACAGTGAGTGAGTTCTTACAGTAGCATATGGTTTCAAAAGAGGCTTTTCCCCCTCTTATTCTGTAGTTCCTCTCACTGCTGCCATATCAAGAAGAATATGTTTGTTTTCCCTTCCACCAGGATTGTAAATTTCCTGAGGCCTCCCCAGCCATAATGAACTGTGAAACAATTAAACCTTTTTCCTTTATAAATTACCCAGTCTTGGGTATGTCTTTATTAGCAGCATGAAAAAGAACTAATACAGTAAATTGGTACTGCAGAACGTGGGATGTTGCTGTAAAGATATGTGAAAATGTAAACGTGACTTAGGAACTGGGTAACAGGTAGAGGTTAGAACGGTTTGGAGGGCTCAGAAGAAGACAGGAAGATGTGGGAGAGTTTGGAACTTCCTAGGGACTTGTTGAATAGCTTTGGCAGAAATGCTGATAGTTATATGGACAGTAAAGTCCAGGCTGAGGTGGTCTCAGATGGAGATGAGGAACTTTTTGGGAACTGAAGTAAAGGTCACTCTCGGTATTGAAAGAGACTGGTGGTTTTTTGTTGCTGCCCTAAAGATCTGTGGAACTTTGAATTTGAGATAGATAATTTAGCATATCTGGCAGAAGAAATTTCTAAGTGGTAAAGAGTTCAAGAGAAAGCAGAGCAAAAATATTTGAAAAGTTTGCAACCCAATGAAGCAGTAGAAAAGAAAAATCAATATTCTAGGGAGAAATTCAAGTCCCCTGGAAAAATTTGCATAAGTGACAAGGAGTCAAATGCTAATTGACAAGGCAATGAGAAAAATGTCTCCAGGGTATGTCAGAGACCTTCATGGCAGCCTCTCCCATCACAGACCCAGAGGCCTAGGAGGGAAAAATGGTTTCCTGGGCCAGGTCCAGGGCACCCCTGCTGTGTGCAGCCTTGGGACTTGGTGCCCTGTGTCCCAGTTATTTCAGCCATGGCTAAAAGAGGCCAAAGTACAGCTAAAGCCATTGCTTCAGAGGGTGCCAGCTCCAAGCTTTGGTAGCTTCCACATGGTATTGAGCCTGTAGGTGCACAGAAGTCAAGAATTGAGGTTTGGGAACCTCTGCCTCGAATTCAGAGGATGTAATGAAATGCATGGATATCCAGGCAGAAATGTACTTCAGGGATAGAGCCCTTATAGAGAACCTCTGCTAGGGCAGTGTGAAAGGGAAATGTAGAATTGAAGCCCTCACACAGAATCCCTACTGGGGCACTGCCTAGTGGAGCTGTGAGAAGAGGGTTACTGTCCTGTGGACTCCAGCATGGTACATCCACTGACAGCTTGCACCGTGGACATGGAAAAACTGCAGACAACCAATGCCAACCCATGTGAGAAATTATGTACTAATGTGCTTTGTGGCCTAGCTCAACCTGTGTCTCTTTTATTCAAGAGTTAATTTATATCATTTACATTTTAATGAAAAAAATAAACTTATATATGTTACTTATTAAATACTTTTTATTTCTGAATCAAGTTATAATATAATAATAAACATTGATTTAGAATCATAATTTTCTTAAAATCCCTAAACAAAATTAACCTGAAATTCATAATCTAAGGCTATTCCTTGAAATTACATGAAGAATATTTAGAATGAGTTAAATTATTCTAATAAACCAAGCAGATACACACACACACACACACACACACACATATATATATATACAAGTATTACTTAATAAGTACTAGCAAAAATATTATTTTTTAAAATCCATAATTTTCTTATAGAGTAAAAGTATGCATTTAAATTTTACCTTGTACTTACTCATAGAAACTCATTTGCTAATATGAAGAATCCCCTAAGCCCTGGTTAGGTTTATTTCACGCCATTAAACACTTGTGTTGATTTTATCTGACATTTAATTCTGTGCAAGCTCTAGCAGTTCTATAACTCATACAAAAAGTGCAACTGCAAACATCCAAGTAGTGGAATTTGCAATGATTCATAAGAGAAAATATTATAAGTTACAGAAAATATAGGAATGTTGCCAAGACAATATAGCTGATGACTACTCTTATTTCCTCTCTCCTATCCAATGCCTACTATAAGAATTAATATCAGCATTCAGTTTAACAACGTTGGTAGGTTAATATTATGATGTAAAGTTCAAGAACTAGTAACAGCAAAGTAACTTGTACTAGCTTCCAGTAACTAGTAACCTGGCATAAATATTACACAGCACTGCTTGTGATATTATAGGGAGGTCTCTTACAAGATCAAATTCATGATAAAAAAACTATAAGAAATATCAGGGGAACCCCATTCCCAATATTTATCATGGGTTCCTTTCTACTTCCCTAAGTGTCTTGACTGGTTTGAGAAATAAAGGGAAAGAGTACAAGAGAGAGAAATTTTAAAGCTGGGTGTCCGGGGGCGACATCACACTTTAGCAGGTTCTGTGATGCTCCCCGAGAGGTAAAACCAGCAAGTTTTTATTGGCAATTTTCAAAAGGGGAGGTAGTGCACTAATAGGGTGTGGGTCACAGAGATAACATACTTCACAAGGTAATAAAATACTACAAAGCAAGTGGAGGCAGGGAGATATCACAGGACCACAGGATGGGTCGAAATTAAAATTGCTAATGAAGTTTTGTGCACACATTGTCATTGATAACATCTTATCAGGAGACAGAGTTTGAGAGCAGACAGCCTGTATGACCAAAATTTATTAGGTGGAATTTCCTCATTCTAATAAGCCTGGGAGTGCTACAGGAGACCAGAGCTTATTTCATCCCTTAGATTTCAATCGTAAAAGGTGGCCACCCTCAGCTGGCTGTTCATAGACCTACCCTCAGGGTGCATTCTCTTTCTCTGGGATGTTCCTTGCTGAGAAAAAGAATTCAGCAATATTTCTCCTATTTGCCTTTGAAAGAAGAGAAATATGACTTTGTTCTGCCTGACTCACCTGCACAGTCAGTCTCCAAGTCTTATCTCGCTTGTTCCTTGAAGATTGCTGTTATCCTGTTCTTTTTTCAAGGTGCCCAGATTTCATATTGTTCAAACACACATGCCCTACAAACAATTTGTGCAGTTAACACAATCATCACAGGGTCCTGAGGCAACATATATCCTCCTCAGCTTACGAAGAAGATGACGGGATTAAGAGATTAAAGTAAAGACAGGTGTAGGAAATCACAAGGTTATTGATTGAGGAAGTGATTGAGGAAGTGATTGAGGAAGTCCATGAAATCTTCATAATTTATGTTCAGAGATTGCAGTAAAGACAGGCATAAGGAATTATAAAAGTATTAACTTGGGGAACTAATAAATGTCCATGAAATCTTCACAATTTATGTTCTTCAGCCACAGCTTCAGCCAGTCCGTCCGTTCAGTGTCCCTGACTTACCGCAACAAAGAAACAATTTTATAGTTAGCATTGGTTCATATTAAAAACACAATATGGCATATTTCATTACTATTTGTAATTGCCTTACCTATGAGAAAATTATATACTACAAATTTACATCACAGAACAGAGTTGTTTCTTAATTGCAATTTCCAGCCTGATAACCAAGAAGTTAAGGACACACACACACATACACACAAACACATACAAATGTATTTTTGTTTCTAATGCACAAGTTTTAGATGACAAGCTTACTATTGATTTAAAGTCACTTTTTATTTAATCCACTGGTGCAATGGCTTAGGGACCCTTAAAGCAGCTGTGTCCCAAGAGTTTAATGATAAGGACTGAAACAGGTTGTATTAAGCCATTCTTGCATTGCTATAAAGAAATAAGCCCAGACAGGGAAATTTGTAAGAAGAGAGGTTTAATTGGCTCAGGGTTCTGCAGGCTGTACAGCAAGCATATTGCCATCTGCTTCTGGGAAGGACTCAGGAAGCTTTCAGTTATTGTGGAAGTCAAAGGGGAATAGGCACATCACATAGGGAGAAAGGAGGCCAGCAAGCAAGAGGGGTTGGGAGAGGTGTCACAGTCTTTTAAACAACTTTGTCTTGTGATAAGTCAGTATCGCAAAGACAGCACCAAACCATGAGGGTTCCACTTCTGTGATCCAAACACCTCTGACCAGGCCCCATTTCCAGGCTTGGGGACTACAATCCAACGTGAGATTTGGGTGGGGACAAATATCTAAACTATATCAACATGATATTATTAGTACCATGAAGGTGAAAACTGATATTAAGAAAAAAATAATCTAATCTGGAGTAAAACCAGAAAAATTGTCATTTTTACTTAATAATGTAATATACTCTTAAAAAGGTGTTAGCACTTTAATAGCACTCTGTGTTAGAATAAATACACAGAAAGTTACAAATTTTATGAATTTTCATCATTTTTAAACATTACAATATTATAAAATGGTAAATGAAAGTTCAGATTGAATCCCTTTAAACAATTTTTTTTTTTTTTTTTTTTTTTTTTTTGAGTCAGAGTCTCACTCTGTCTCCCGGGCTGGAGTGCAGTGGCCGGATCTCAGCTCACTGCAAGCTCCGCCTCCTGGGTTTACACCATGCTCCTGCCTCAGCCTCCCAAGTAGCCATTAAACAATTTTAACACTGATACTCTTTTTTAATTTTCAATGAATTACATAAGAATAGTAGCTAGAAAAATACTTCTGATCAAAATCTTTATTAAATGTTAAATGATTACTTACTTATAAAATTTAAATACATATAAAATAATTATCAATTTAAATAACTATTAAAACAGTTATATTATTTTTTGTACTTGGAAGAATGGCATGAATATTTATGTTAAAATATTTAAGTAAAAAATCAGTAAGTAAATGATAAAATTTGAGAGACTTCCTACAAGGAGTCTATAACTTCGAAAACATCTACTAGTTTACATTTGCTTATAATTTATTTCACATGCTGTTACTATTTTCAGACAGTTTTATATGCGGTAAAATACTTCCACTTTAGTACTGGCAGAATATTGCCATATAAAAATATAAAATCTAAATCTGAGAACAGATTTTTGAAATGACTTTATAATTGAAATTATTTTTTAAATATTTTATTTACTATATGAAAACAGAGCCAATGCATAGACTCCTATGACTTTTCAGAAATTAAAGGATGATAAATACCTAAAGAACTGCCATGTTTACCAAACTATAGAATTGCTAAGTATTTCAGATGATCACCTCCCTCTAAAAAGCATTGTAGCAAACTATGTAATGAGAAAATGATTTTCCAGAAGTAATTTTTAGATAGAAAAATCAAATAATATATACATGTTTTGTTATGGTAAGAGATTTCCAAAACATGAAAAAAAATGTTGCTATCTTCAAAAATGCATATTATTTCAACACATTTTACAGTAAAGTGAACTTATATCCAGGTTAAAAAAGCTTGCTATTTCACTTCTCATTACTAATAATTATAATGATGCTTGGGAAAAATCAAGTAGAAACGTCAACATGAGGACTTCAAATACTTCGCTGCTAAAATTTGGAAATGCAACTGCAGAAAAGAAACCCTTTTTTTTTTTTTTTTTTTTTTTTTTGAGACAGAGTCTCGCTCTGTCACACAGTCTGGAGTGCAGTGCACTGCACCTCTGCCTCAGAGGTGCTCAGAGGCAACCTCTGCCTCCTAGATACATACAATTCTCCTGCCTCAGCCTCCCAAGTAGGTGGGATTACAGGCGCCTGCCATCATGCCTGGCTAATTTTTGTATTTTTAGTAGAGACGGGGTTTCACCATGTTGGCCAAGCTGGTCTTGAAATACTGACCTCAAGTGATCTGCCCGCATCGGCCTCCCAAAGTGTTGGGGTTACAGGCGTCAGCCATCATGCCCAGGGAAATGCATTTTTAGTACATATTTCCTTGTGGTAATGCAATAAAACAAAATTTCATAAATAAACTGAGATTGTACTGCTTGTCGTTCTTTGCATTTACCATATTGCACTATTTGCCATGAAAATATGTGGGAAAGTATCTGTCATAGTGCCTGACAAAGAGTAGCCACTCAAACCTAGGCTTTTATTACCCTTTCTTTTTCTTTTTTTTTTTTTTTAATTATACTTTAAGTTCTAGGGTACATGTGCATAACGTGCAGGTTTGTTACATATGTATATTTGTGCCATGTTGGTGAGCTGTACCCATCAACTCGTCAGCACCCATCAATTCATCATTTATATCATGTATAACTCCCCAATGCAATTCCTCCCTCCTCCCCCCTCCCCATGATAGGCCCCAGTGTGTGATGTTCCCCTTCCCGAGTCCAAGTGATCTCATTGTTCAGTTCCCACCTATGAATGAGAACATGCGGTGTTTGGTTTTCTCTTCCTGTGATAGTTTGCTAAGAATGATGGTTTCCAGCTGCATCCATGTCCCTACAAAGGACACAAACTCATCCTTTTTTATGGCTGCACAGTATTCCATGGTGTATATGTGCCACATTTTCTTAATCCAGTCTGTCACAGATGGACATTTGGGTGATTCCAAGTCTTTGCTATTGTGAATAGTGCCACAATAAACATACGTGTGCATGTGTCTTTGTAGTAGAATAATTTATAATCCTTTGGGTATATACCCAGTATTGGGATGGCTGGGTCAAATGGTACATCAAGTTCTAGATCCTTGAGGAATTGCCATACTGTTTTCCATAATGGTTGAACTAGTTTACAATCCTACCAACAGTGTAAAAGTGTTCCTATTTCTCCACATCCTCTCTAACAACTGTTGTTTCCTGATTTTTTAATGATTGCCATTCTAACTGGTGTGAGATGGTATCTCATTGTGGTTTTGATTTGCATTTCTCTGATGGCAAGTGATGATGAGCATTTTTTCATGTGTCTGTTGGCTGTATGAATGTCTTCTTTTGAGAAATATCTGTTAATATTCTTTCCCCACTTTTTGATGGGGTTGTTTGTTTCTTTCTTGTATATTTGTTTGAGTTCTTTGTAGATTCTGGATATTAGCCCTTTGTCAGATGAGTAGATTGCAAAAATTTTCTCCCATTCTGTAGGTTGCCTGTTTACTCTGATGGTAGTTTCTTTTGCTGTGCAGAAGCTCTTTAGTTTAATTAGATCCCATTTGTCAATTTTGGCTTTTGCTGCCATTGCTTTTGGTGTTTTAGACATGAAGTCCTTGCCCATGCCTATGTCCTGAATGGTACTACCTAGATTTTCTTCTATGGTTTTTATGGTATTAGGTCTAACATTTAAGTCTCTAATCCATCTTGAATTAATCTTCGTATGAGGAGTAAGGAAAGGATCCAGTTTCAGCTTTCTACTTATGGCTAGCCAATTTTCCCAGCACCATTTATTAAATAGGGAATCCTTTCCCCATTTCTTGTTTCTCCCAGGTTTGTCAAAGATCAGATGGCTGTAGATGTGTGGTATTATTTCTGAGGACTCTGTTCTGTTCCATTGGTCTATATCTCTGTTTTGGTACCAGTACCATGCTGTTTTGGTTACTGTAGCCTTGTAGTATAGTTTGAAGTCAGGTAGCGTGACGCCTCCAGCTTTGTCCTTTTGACTTAGGATTGTCTTGGCAATGTGGGCTCTTTTTTGGTTCCATATGAACTTTAAAGCAGTTTTTTTCCAATTCTGTGAAGAAACTCATTGGTAGCTTGATGGGGATGGCATTGAATCTATAAATAACCTTGGGCAGTATGGCCATTTTCACGATATTGGTTCTTCCTATCCATGAGCATGGTATGTTCTTCCATTTGTTTGTGTCCTCTTTGATTTCACTGAGCAATGGTTTGTAGTTCTCCTTGAAGAGGTCCTTTACATCCCTTGTAAGCTGGATTCCTAGGTATTTTATTCTCTTTGAAGCAATTGTGAATGGAAGTTCATTCCTGATTTGGCTCTCTGCTTGTCTGTTACTGGTGTATAAGAATGCTTGTGATTTTTGCACATTAATTTTGTATCCTGAGACTTTGCTGAAGTTGCTTATCAGCTGAAGGAGATTTTGGGCTGAGACGATGGGGTTTTCTAAATATACAATCATGTCATCTGCAAACAGGGACAATTTGACTTCTTCTTTTCCTAACTGAATACCCTTGATTTCTTTCTCTTGACTGATTGCCCTAGCCAGAACTTCCAACACTATGTTGAATAGGAGTGGTGAGAGAGGGCATCCCTGTCTTGTACCAGTTTTCAAAGGGAATTTTTCCAGTTTTTGCCCATTCAGTATGATATTAGCTGTGGGTTTGTCATAAATAACTCTTATTATTTTGAGGTACATTCCATCAATACCGAATTTATTGAGCGTTTTTAGCATGAAGGGCTGTTGAATTTTGTCAAAAGCCTTTTCTTCATCTATTGAGATAATCATGTGGTTCTTGACTTTGGTTCTGTTTATATGCTGGATTATGTTTATTGATTTGCGAATGTTGAACAAGCCTTGCATCCCAGGGATGAAGCCCACTTGATCATGGTGGATAAGCTTTTTAATGTGCTGCTGAATCCGGTTTGCCAGTATTTTATTGAGGATTTTTGCATCGATGTTCATCAGGGATATTGGTCTAAAATTCTCTTTTTTTGTTGTGTCTCTGCCAGGTTTTGGTATCAGGATGATGTTGGCCTCATAAAATGAGTTAGGGAGGATTCCCTCCTTTTCTATTGATTGGAATAGTTTCAGAAGGAATGGAACCAGCTCCTCCTTGTACCTCTGGTAGAATTCAGCTGTGAATCCATCTGGTCCTGGACTTTTTTTGGTGGGTAGGCTATTAATTATTGCCTCAATTTCAGAGCCTGCTATTGGTCTATTCAGGGATTCAACTTCTTCCTGGTTTAGTCTTGGGAGAGTGTAAGTGTCCAGGAAATTATCCATTTCTTCTAGATTTTCTAGTTGATTTGCATAGAGGTGTTTTTAGTATTCTCTGATGGTAGTTTGTATTTCTGTGGGTCGGTGGTGATATCCCCTTTATCATTTTTTATTGCATCTATTTGATTCCTCTCTCTTTTCCTCTTTATTACTCTTGCTAGCGGCCCATCAATTTTGTTGATCTTTTCAAAAAACCAACTCCTGGATTCATTGATTTTTTGAGGGTTTTTGTGCCTCTATCTCCTTCAGGTCTGCTCTGATCTTAGTTATTTCCTGCCTTCTGCTAGCTTTTGAATGTATTTGCTCTTGCTTCTCTAGTTCTTTTAATTGTGATGTTAGGGTGTCAGTTTTAGATCTTTCCAGCTTTCTCTTGTGGGCATTTAGTGCTATAAATTTACCTCTACACACTGCTTTAAATGTGTCCCAGATATTCTGGTATGTTGTATCTTTGTTCTCATTGGTTTCAAAGAACATCTTTATTTCTGCTTTCATTTCGTTATGTACCCAGTAGTCATTCAGGAGCAGGTTGTTCAGTTTCCATGTAGTTGAGCGGTTTTGATTGAGTTTCTTAGTCCTGAGTTCTAGTTTGATTGCACTGTGGTCTGAGAGACAGTTTGCTATAATTTCTGTTCTTTTACGTTTGCTAAGGAGTGCTTTACTTGCAATTATGTGGTCAATTTTGGAATAAGTTTGATGTGGTGCTGAGAAGAATGTATATTCTGTTGATTTGGGGTGGAGAGTTCTATAGATGTCTATTAAGTCCACTTGGTGCAGAGTTGAGTTCAATTTCTGGATATCCTTGTTAACTTTCTGTCTCGTTGATCTGTCTAATGTTGACAGTGGAGTGTTAAAGTCTCCTATTATTATTGTATGGGAGTCTAAGTCTCTTTGTAAGTCTCTAAGGACTTGCTTCATGAATCTGGATGCTCCTGTATTGGGTGCATATATATTTAGGAGAGTTAGCTCTTCCTGTTGAATTGATCCCTTTACCATTAGGTAATGGCCTTCTTTGTCTCTTTTGATCTTTGATGGTTTAAAGTCTGTTTTATCAGAGACTAGGATTGCAATCCCTGCTTTTTTTTGTGCTCCATTTCCTTGGTAGATCTTCCTCCATCCCTTTATTTTGAGCCTATGTATGTCTCTGCATGTGAGATGGGTCTCCTGAATACAGCAGACTGATGGGTCTTGACTCTTTATCCAGTTTGCCAGTCTGTGTCTTTTAATTGGAGCATTTAGTCCATTAACATTTAAGGTTAATATTGTTATGTGTGAACTTGATCCTGCCATTATGATATTAACTGGTTATTTTGTTCGTTAGTTGATGCAGTTTCTTCCTAGCCTCGATGGTCTTTACATTTTGGCATGTTTTTGCAATGGCTGGTACCGGTTGTTCCTTTCCATGTTTAGTGCTTCCTTCAGGGTCTCTTGTAAGGCAGGCCTGGTGGTGACAAAATCTCTAAACATTTGCTTATCTGTAAAGGATTTTATTTCTCCTTCACTTATGAAACTTAGTTTGGCTGGATATGAAATTCTGGGTTTAAAATTCTTTTCTTTAAGAATGTTGAATATTGGCCCCCACTCTCTTCTGGCTTGTTGAGTTTCTGCCGAGAGATCTGCTGTTAGTCTGATGGGCTTCCCTTTGTGGGTAACCCGACCTTTCTCTCTGGCTGTCCTTAAGATTTTTTCCTTCATTTCAACTTTGGTGAATCTGGCAATTATGTGTCTTGGAGTTGCTCTTCTCGAGGATTATCTTTGTGGTGTTCTCTGTATTTCCTGAACTTGAATGTTGGCCTGCCCTACTAGGTTGGGGAAGTTCTCCTGGATGATATCCTGAAGAGTGTTTTCCAACTTGGTTCCATTTTCCCCCTCACTTTCAGGCACCCCAATCAGATGTAGATTTGGTCTTTTTACATAATCCCATACTTCTTGCAGGCTTTGTTCATTTCTTTTTCTTCTTTTATCTTTTGGTTTCTCTTCTCGCTTCATTTCATTCATTTGATCCTCAATCGCTGATACTCTGTCTTCCAGTTGATCGAGTTGGTTACTGAAGCTTGTGCATTTGTCACGTATTTCTCGTGTCATGGTTTTCATCTCTGTCATTTCGTTTATGACCTTCTCTGCATTAATTAGTCTAGCTGTCAATTCTTCCACTCTTTTTTCAAGATTTTTAGTTTCTTCACGCTGGGTACGTAATTCCTCCTTTAGCTCTGAGAAGTTTGATGGACTGAAGACTTCTTCTCTCATCTCATCAAAGTCATTCTCTGACCAGCATCGATCCGTTGCTGGCGATGAGCTGTGCTCCTTTGCAGGGGGAGACGCACTCTTATTTTTTGAATTTCCAGCTTTTCTGCCCTGCTTTTTCCCCATCTTTTGGTTTTATCTGTCTCTGGTCTTTGATGTTGGTGATGTACTGATGGGGTTTTGGTATAGGTGTCCTTGCTGTTTGATAGTTTTCCTTCTGACAGTCAGGACCCTCAGCTATAGGTCTGTTGGAGATTGCTTGAGGTCCACTCCAGACCCTGTTTGCCTGGGTATCAGCAGCAGAGGTTGCAGAAGATAGAACATTGCTGAACAGCGAGTGTACCTGTCTGATTCTTACTTTGGAAGCTTCCTCTCAGGGGTGTACTCCACCCTGTGAGGTGTGGGGTGTCAGACTGCCCCTAGTGGGGGATGTCTCCCAGTGAGGCTACTCCTGGGTCAGTGACCCACTTGAGCAGGCAGTCTGTCCGTTCTCAGATCTCAACCTCCATTTTGGGAGATCCACTGCTCTCTTCAAAGCTGTCAGACAGAGTCGTTCGCATCTGCTCAGGCCTCTGCTACTTCCCCTGTTGTTTTTTTAGCTGAGCCCTGCCCCCAGAGGTGGAGTCTATAGAGACAGGCAGGTTTCCTTGAGCTGCTGTGAACTCCACCGAGTTCGAGCTTCCCTGCGGCTTTGTTTACCTACTTAAGCCTCAGCAATGGCGGGCGCCCCTCCTCCAGCCTCGCTGCTGCCTTGCCGTTAGATCGCCACAGACTGCTGTGTTAACAATGAGGGAGGCTCCGTGGGCGTTGGACCCTCCCGGCCAGGTGAGGGATATATTCTTCTGGTGTGCCCGTTTGCTTAGAGCACAGTATCAGGGTGGGAGTTACCCGATTTTCCAGGTGTTGTGTGTCTCAGTTCCCCTGGCTAGGAAAAGGAATACCCTTCCCCCTTGCGCTTCCCAGGTGAGGCGATGCCTCGCCCTGCTTCAGCTCTTGCTGGTCAGGCTGCAGCAACTGACCAGCACCGATTGTCCGGCACTCCCTGGTGAGATGACCCCAGTACCTCAGTTGAAGATGCAGAAATCACCGGTCTTCTGTGTCGCTCGCTTTGGGAGTTGGAGACTGGAGCTGTTCCTATTTGGCCATCTTGCTCCGCCCCCCTTCCCTTCCTTTTTCACTGATTTCATTAGTCACCTGATTATGGTCCCTCCTGTAGGTCATGCTTTGCTAAAATGGACATGCTTCAATATTAACAAGTAATGTTTTAATTAGCTTTATTTAGGTAATGTTTATATAGAACAAAATTCACCACATTTTAGTGTACAATTTCATGATTTTAAAATATGTAAACATAATTCCAATTAAATTTAGAACATTTCCAACACCTTACCAGTATTCCTTGTGATCCTTTGCAGAAAAACTTCCTTTGACACTGACCCTCAACAATATTTGATCTACCATTATTCTTACCATTGTTTGGTCTGTGTAGATTTCATATAAATAGACTCATTTATTTGTAGTCTATTGTGATTAATTTCATTTACAAAATGCTTTTGAGTTTAATTCATTTTGGTGCATGTATTGTATTTTCTCCTTCTTCCATCCTGTGTAATATTCAGCTCAAAGTAATTCAATTTCCTTATACATTTACCAGTCAATGTGTATTACTTTTTGACCCCATTTTTAAGCTATCATGAATAGTGCTCCTATGAACATGTACATGCGAGTCTTTTTATAGACATGTGTTTCCGCTATTCTTGGGCTAATTACTTCAATGTATTGCTGGATCATATGGTAAGTTTATACAAAATTTAATTCTAGTCTATAAGAAATTGCCAAACCATTTTATAAGTGGTTACATCATTTTTACTTCCACCAGCAGTGTATGAGAATTCCAGTCATCCCACACTGACATCAACAGATTTCTTTAACTTTGGCCTTTCCAATGGAATCTTACTGCTGCTCAAATTAAGATGTTTTATGATTAAGGATGTTGAGCATAGTTTTATGTGCTTATTTCCATTTGTATATCTTCTTTGATGAAATATCTTTTAAAATTTCTTGCCCAAGTGTTTTATTTCACTCTTCATCTTATTGCATTGTTTTTATATATTTTCTAATTTTTAAAAATTTTTGTGACTACATAGTATACGTATATATTTAGAGGGTACATGAAGTATTTTAATACAGGCATGCAATGTGATATAATCACCTTCACTCTATACAAATGTATTATATTTATTTATTATATACAAACATATTTTAGCAATCTGTAGCTTGTTTTTACATTCTTTTAACACTGCCTTTTAGTGGCTAAAAGTTTTAAATTTTAATGAAGCCAAATTATCTTTCTTTCCTTTTATAGAGTATGTGCATTTGTGTGTGTTTGTCTTATATACTGTATAAGACATTTCTTGTCTAACCCAAGACAAATTTTGTATCAGTTATTTTATTCTTATTTTGTTTAGTGAGTTTATAACTTCAACTTTACTTTTAGATGTATATTGACCAGTCTTATTTCTATGCTCACACTATAGCAGCAAGGACATTTAGAAAAATCAAATATCTGGCTTCGAAATCTGCCAAAAATCATACGCTAAATATTCTCATAAACTGTTTTGGAATTCCAATATTGAACAACAAAAAATATAAATTACATAAATTTTCATTACTGTTTTTATCTATTAGTCAATAATCTATAATAAAGATGCAACATTTATGTGTTTAATAATCTTATAATAATATTTATGTGCTTCACATTGTTTTAACATTGAAAATAATGATACATTTTTCTTATAATTTTCTTCATATAAACACGTATTAGTGCTTTTTTAAGGTAGCTAATAGGAAGTAGAATTACAGTATCACAGGATGATATGGTTCGAAACTGTGTCCCCACTCAAATCTCATGTCAAATTATAATCCCCAGTATTGGAGGTGGGGCCTGGTGGGAGAGGAGATTGTATCATGCGGGAAGTTTCTCGTGAATGATTTAGCACCATCCCTATTGATACAGTACTGATAATCGTGAGTTCTCCTGAAATCTGATCATTTAAAAGTATGTAGTACCTCCCCTCCTGATTTCTCTTGCTCTTACTCTCACCAGATGAGATGACTCTCTCCCCCTTTGCTTTCCACTATAAATGAAAGCTTCCTGAAGCCTCCCCAGGAGCGGAAACCGCTATGTTTTCTCTACAGTCTGCAGAACCGCAAATTAATTAAACCTCCCTTTTTTATAAATTACTCAGTTTCAGGTATTTATTTACAGCAATGTGAGAATGGACTAATACACAGGGTAGGAGTATTTTGTAGATATCCTAAAGTTTAATACATACTGCAAAAATGCCTTGCAATGGACTTTAGTAATTTATACTCTCAGTAATAAAAAATGAGAGTGATCTTTCTACATTGCCTCGCCAATATTAGATTTTTTTTGAAGATTGTATTTTGCCAGACATACAAAAATACTATATTTCTTTTATCTTGTTCTTTTTATGATATCTCTGTTTTCTGCAAATTCAGCATGTATCGTATACTTATAGAAATTAGTTCACATATTGGCTAATTATTTCATTTAAATAATTATGAAAGTTCTTTAAGCTAACACAGCCCAAAACATGCAAAATTCATGCACTTGCACTCAATAACATATCTTATTTACTGCAAATATTTTTACTTGTGTTATCTTTGAGTTACAGATATTTTAAATTTGCTAAAGCTTTTAAAATTATTTTTCTATATTTTAATTATTATCTCTTGTATGCTATATATATATTCACTTTTATACTTCCTCTGGAATTTATATATTTTCAAATATTATTATTTAGATTTTTAAACCAAATGAAAGATTTATCACTTAGAAAAAAATTTATTAGTTTTTCAAAATAATTTTTCATTCTTGCAGTCATTTATATTTTTCTCTAATTTGAAATATCACTACTAAATTCCACGTAATTATATATTTCAGAACTAACTCATATCAGCTGGCTAAGAAATAATCCATTTTGATTCATTGGTCTATTTTCTGGCAATATTGAAATGTCTTTTTTTGTTAATAAACTAAATATAAAAATGAAGTAGATATAATAAAATATATCCTATATATATAAATGTATGTATATATGCATGTGTATATTTAAATATATATGGGTGTGTGTATATATATACATACGTATATCTTGGTATAGTAACTGAGTTCTATATGATATATTGACTAGGTCTATGTATAGGTTTTCACTGTTCCAGTGATTTTCAGGTGGGTAGAGAAACAGATTCATGCAGGGAAGTTGGAGTATGGGTTTGGGGGCAATTTGAGCAGGCAGATAACATAGGAAACCTTATAATCTTATTCCTCGAACAGACAACACGAACATGTATAGTTTAAAATTGAATTATAAAACTAATTAAATTACCTTAATTCAATATGCAGCCCTTTCAAAAGGAGAGGAAATTATGCATTTATGTAGTAAATTTTATTAACCCCATCATAACACAAAATTAACTTTTTCTCAAACGTGATGATGGGCACATTTAAAAGGGACACATTTAATTGATTTTGGCATAAATAATTAAAAGAATGTACGTGTTTATAAAATGCCTCCTAGTCAATGGTGTAGAAGTAAAATAAGTTATTCAGGTGGATAACATGCATAAAATAAATTGCTTGTAAAGGACATAGAGAAACCATCACATAAATATTAGAAAAACTGATATCTACAGCGATTGAAACCTATTGAGAAGAGCATAATATTACAATGGCATCTTCATAAATATGAAGTGTTCCAAGAATTAAAACACTTGATACTTATAATCTAAATTCTATTATTATATAAAGTTAGGCTTTGTAAAAATTAATGCAAAATGTTATTTAGATTCATTTTTATCATTACTATGTTTCATCTAATCATTCTCTTATTAAAAACAGTACATTTAATTCTTTGTTATATTGGAGGATCTTGTTTTTGTCTCCTCCTTGGTGCTTAATCCATACTGAATGGTCTTTTTAATCTACCACTACCATTTTGTGTATGTTTATATTTTCATTCAATTCCATCAACATTTGCTTTATTATTTGAGGCTGTGTTTCTAAGAGCAATTCATATCAGAATTTTTATATATTTTTAATAAGCCCTATTATCATTGTAAAATATTTCTACTTTTTTGTGATATGATCCCTGAATTAAAGTCTAACTTTTCTAATATTAATAGACCTACCTTCCTTTTATTATTGCTTATCATATATGTTATTATTTCATCCATCTTATTAAGTACCTGAGTTTTATTTTTGTCATAATCCAGATTGACAATATTACTCTTGCAACTACATATTTAGTTCATTTACATAAAATGTAATTGCTTATACCAAATGCTTTTATATGTTTGACTCCATTGTCTATACTCTCTTGTTCAGATTTCTTGATTTATGGGAGGATAAACACATATTTTAAATCCATTTTTCTCTATTAATTTTTAGTTGTATATTATGTTATTAATATTTTAATAGTTATTTTAGATATTATATCATTAGTTCTTGACTTCTTATGGTGGGGGTGCAACAGGGTCTAGTTCTATCATCCAGGCTGGCATGTAGTGGTGCATACATGGCTCACTGCAGCCTTGTCTCCTGAGATCAAGCGATGATCCGACCTCAGCCTTCTGCATAACTAGGATGACAGGTGTGTGCAACCAGGCCAGGCTATTTTTAGTTTTTTTAAAAACCTTTTCATAGAGACGGGGTCCAATTTTGTTTCCCAGGCTGGTCTTGAACCCCTGGGCTCAATTAATCCTCCCATCTTGGCCTCCCAAAGTACTGCAATTACAGGCATGAGTCACCACACCCTGCCAGTTCTTGGCTTCTTAAAGACTAAAAACAATTAGTCATTTTACAGTTTCTTTGATACTGCTGAAATCATAGATCACTTCACCAGATATATCATTCTTTGTTTCACTTTATTTTAACTCTGTGATTTTAGTTTCCATACTTTTCAAGAGATTTCACTTATTTTTATACTTTTAAAAATAATGTTTTCTCACATATACACACTGTCCTGTACTCTTTATTTCATATCTTTTTTTCTTTTCATATTTCTATCAGGAATCATTTTCCTTTTGCTGGAAATAATTTATTTAGTATTTGTTTTAGATCGGGCTGACTTGTCATGCACTATTCTGGTTATGTATGCCTGGAACCACCAGTTTTGTAGTACATGTTGTGGATTAGAAAATTATATTGGCAGAAAATTTTCCTACACTATAAAATGTTATTCCATTTTCTATTCCCTGGTCACCACTTTTTTTTTTTTTTTTTTTTAATAGAAGTCAAGTGAATGTCTACAATTGCTTTTTTCTCTGAAGGTAATATTTACTCTACTCTGGCAATATTTTTGAGATTTTATTTATTTAAGTTTGGGTCAGAGTATTTTGTTGCAATAAACCTAGTTGTGATTTACTTTGCTGAATTTGTGATTTTTAATTCAGTGGCTTATGAAACTTTTCAAATATAACTTGATACCTGACATCATGTTGGGAAAATTCATAGTTATTAAATTATTTTCTAAATCAGTTTACCTCCTTGTGTCTTCTGTCTGCTTTTAGGACTATAATGAAATGTGTGTCAGAATGTTTGAATGAGTCTGGACCACATGTGTCATAAGTTCTTTTTTCCTTTTTTCTGTTTGTGCTTCTTCAGCTTAGATGTTTTTTTCTTTAGCAGAGTCTGGCTCTATCGCCCAGGCTGGATTGCAGTGGTGTGATCCGGGGTGACTACAAGCTCTGCCTCCCGGGTTCGTGCTGTTCTCCTGCTTCAGTCTCCGGAGAAGCTGGGACTACAGGTGCTTGGCACCACGCCCGACTAATTTTTTTTTTTTTGTAATTTTAGTAGAGACGGGGTTTCACCGTGTTAACCAGGATGGTTTCCATCTCCTGACCTCGTGATCTGGCCAACTCCGCCTCCCAGAGTGCTGGGATTACAGGAATAAGCCACCGTGCCTGGCCCAGATGGTTTCTCTTGCCGAGTATTTTAGTTCACCAATGTTGTGTCCTCCTATGTCTAATCTGCTCTTGCCGGTAGTCCTTGGCAGTAGTTCTTAATTCCATATTTTGCATTTTTAAAATTCTATTAATGTCAACTTTATAAATTTTTGTATTCTAGAACATTGTAGAAATTATATTCTAATTTATCTAGCTTGCCTACTTTGTCATCTATTTTCTTCATTTCTGTTTTTATCATTTTTCTTTTCTTTCTCTTGAAGATATTTTTATTTTAAATTTGCTTTTCAAAATAAAATATCACAATATGGAAAATGGTAAAATTTAAAAGAGGCCACTGTCTGGATGGAGGGAGAGGGAAACAAAGAACAAAGGTGACTAAGATGGCATACTTCCGGGTTCTTCATCACCAACTTTCCCATGCCTGGGAAGGACACAGATCAACTGCGCAGGCACAGCATGACGTTCGACCAAGGAAACCGAAACCTACCTGGCCATGCCCACCGCACGGCCCTCGACCTGCCCGCATCCCGCCTACCACCCTCCCACTCCCAGGCCCAAGACATAAAAGCCGCTCCCGGCAGGCACGCGGGGCGAACTTCCTCGGCCCCTCCTCATATGCGGACCTAGGAACCTTCCCGAGAACGCTGGAGTGACTTCCTCGGCCTCCACCGCCAGAGAGCGGTGAACCTCGCCTCTTCTTTCCATACATTGGCTACATAATAAAGTTTCGTTTTTATCTTTCCTACTTGCCTTTTCTCTGGCGCCGGCTCTGGTGGTTGCATAAAGCAAATCAGGTGGTGCCGAAACCTGGGAGGAGACCCCTCCTCAGGGCCCCCCAAGGTCGGAGGAGCCTCCTCCTTCCACGCCGTGGGTGGACCAGGACCTAGACGTCACTTTCCACACTTCCAAGTCTCCTAGGGGTGAGTACCTCTTGCCTCCCTCTCATATTCCTTGGCCAGAAGTCCTGCACAGGCCCAAGGTTTTTTTGGTCACCAGGTGACCCACAGGAGAGTTTCCAAAGGTAGAGACGTCTGCCCAAAGGAACTCTATTCCAGTCTGTGTGAGACCCGTCCAGGACGGAGACATCCGCCTGGAGGTGATCTCCATTCCGGCTTCAGGAGCCTCCCACCGGTCTCTAGTGGCTCCAAAGGACACTTTGTAGCCAGGTAGAGTTTGGTTTCTGTTTCCGCCTATAGGCGAGAGGAAGGCAATGGGAAATCCCCAATCCAAAATACCTAGAGACACCCCCTTTAGGGTGTCTTCTAACTAATCTCAAAACTTTACAATTAGAGCAAGATCTTAAACGAAAGCAACTGATTTTCCTCTCCACTGTGATGTGGACACAATATAAATTAAACAACCAGTCTCAATGGCTGCCTGAAGGCACCCTAGACTGTAACATTTTAATAGACCTCAGTAATTTCTGCCAGTGCTTAAGCAAGTAGTCTAAAATAAATTATATACAAAAGTTTTAAAACTTGCATTCTCGACTAGACTTGTGTAGCCAATGTTCCTTGGCCCAAGTCAAGTTGGCTAAGGCACGGACCTAGCAAAGTCAGAAAAGAAAGAGTCACCTTTCCTGTCTGACTCGCCCATGTCAGCTTCCTCCCCCCTCCACTCCCGCTGTATACTCCACCTCCCCTCCCGCTTCTGCTCCACCTCTCCCTCCCGCTTCTGCTGTAGTTCCGCCCTCCTCCTCGGTCCCGCCTACCATTGTTGAGGCTGCCCCTCCTTCCATCCCTCGGCACTTCCGCCTACCCACCTTCCACACTCCCTCTCATTGTTGCCTTATCGGTAGCTCTTACTCTCATTCCGCCTTCCTCTTCAGTCTATTCCTGCCTTCCTCTTCCTCGGCTCATTCCTAACTATTCTGTCATCATTCTATTACTGTCATCATTCTATTACCTGCTTCTTATATCTCCTCTAATAATTGTTTTAGACCTTTAGGCACCTAAGGCACTAGGCAAACCAGTGTCTGATCTCCGGCCTAGTCTTGACTAAAACCAAACAATACTCCAGACACTAGGCAAACCGGTGTCCCTACATCTAAATGGCGCAGACAATACCATCTCCTAGCAATTACCTCCACTACGTCACTACTGTTGCCCATCTAATACCAGGTAAAACAATTACTGTCATCTAAATTCTTTTCTCTTTATACTTCTGCTTCTTCTCTATCGGCTACAAAACTCTCCACTGTTGACTAAGTCAACGTCCTTCTCTTCCCCTTAAAAAACACCAAAATGCAGTCCTACTTTATACTTACATTACTACTCTTCTTATACACTCCAACCACTGGCGGATTAAAAGGAGGACTCTACGGAGATCCTATTTAAGATTCATATCCGACTGCCACCCTCTTAATAAAAAGGACACTTGTCCAACAAAAATCCCTCCCTAAAAATATACAAGTCTTACAAAATTTAACCTTAGCCATACAATCACAGGAACAGGCCCTACAAGACCAACCACACCCGCCCCCCCCCCCCCCATAAAGACCCGTTCTCATAGTTAAAGCTTGTCCGTCAAGGGTTAAACCTAACACAGGCAGCTAACGTAACAAATCTCTCCCAGTGTTTCCTCTGTGCAGCCCTTGAAAGAGCCCCTTTAGTGGCAGTCCCCTTACCTACTGCTTTCAAGGCTACAACTAACTCTACAGGCACCTCCCAAAAACCGTTCTTACTCCAAGTCCCACTATACCAAAACCCAGAAAATCCAATCCTTCCTTTCTGCTACTCTGCCCCAAACTCCTCCTGGTGTAAGCACACCCAGTTGCCCAATAAGACCCAGACAGCCCCCGTTGGAGGTTATTTCTGGTGTAATAAAACCCTCTTCAAGGTCCTTAACCATGTATCCATCAACCAATCCCTCTGTGTCCCAGTGTCCCTAGTACTTAGCTTAATTCTATATAGCAAAGCAGAAGTGGCTGAACTCACCCTACAATTTAAGTCTCCTCCTAATAATCTCCAAAAATGGGCCGTCTTCCTTCCCTTAGTCATCGGGATTTCCCTAGCCTCCTCCTTAGTGGTGTCAAGACTTGGAACTGGGGCTCTTGCCTACTCTGTACAATCTACCCGATCTCTAACCACCCAAATTCAAGAAGCTATAGAGGTGTCGGCTGAAAGTCTAGCCTCTTTACAACGTCAAATCACTTCAGTGGCCCAGGTGGCAGCACAAAACAGAAGAGCACTAGAACTTCTCACAGCAGAAAAAGGAGGAACATGTCTTTTCTTAGGAGAAGAATGTTGCTATTACATAAACGAATCATGTCTAGTTGACACTAATATCCAAACCCTAAACCGGATTAAAACAGAACCAAAGACCTACAACACTCCCTTAACCCCAGGTCCACCTGTATGGTTAATGTAACAGATGCTCCCATTCCTCATCCCTATACTAATTCTCTGTCTTATCCTATGTTTCACCCCCATTTTAGTCAAATTTCTCCAAGCCAAAGTTCAAGAGATCACCCATGTCACCTTCAACCAAATGCTCCTACATCCCTATGTACAGGTGCCAACCATGGACCCTCATGACAACGCCCCCTGACAGCAGGAAGCAGCCGGACAGACAAAGACGCCTCCAATCATCATAATCAATAAAAGGTTGGACTATCTGGATGGAGGGAGAGGGAAACAAAGAATGAAGGTGACTAAGATGGCGTACTTCCGTGTTCTTCATCACCAACTTTCCCATGCCCGGGAAGGACACAGGTCAACTGCGCAGGCGCAGCATGACGTGCGACCAAGGAAACGGAAACCTACCTGGCAGCGCCCACCGCACGGCTCTTGACCCGCTTGCATCCTGCCTACCACCCTCCCACTCCCAGGCCCAAGAAACAAAAGCCACTCCCCGCAGGCACGCGGCACGAAATTCCTCGGCCCTTCCTCATACGTGGACCCAGCAACCTCGCCCAAGAACGCCGGAGCGACTTCCTCGGCCTCTGCCACCGGAGACCGGTGAACCTCGCCTCCTGTTTCTATACATTGGCTACGTAATAAAGTTTCCTTTTTACCTTGCCTACTTGCCTTTTTCTCTGGTGCCTGCTCTGGTGCTCGCATAAAGCAAATCAGCCACAAAAGAAAAAAAAAAATATTGAATTGTTCAGCTACCACTAGCATAAAAATTCTTCACTTTTTTTTTTTTTTTAATTTAGAAAAATCTCTGGCAACCAGAAATATAACCAAATATTTAAACAATTTTTCTCCAATTAGAGCAGCAGATTTCTCATTGGTTGATGTAAAAACAAATTTATTATTTTAGAGTTAAGCAAAATAGAATTATTTTTCATGAAATTTAATTCCATTTGGAATTTAAATAATTTGATCATCTCTTCAATTCAGCCTATATGTCTTAAACTAAATATCACTAGCAGTTTCCAGATGTGACATTTTATTCTCAAAATATAAATCTGCATTCACTTCATCTAAAAATGGTAAATCAGGAAAAAAAAGACACAGCGGGGTCTATGTGCATTTTACTTAGATGCCAGTCACTTTCACTGATTTAAGAAGATACTCAATTCTTACAGTCTACCTAGCACTAGGTAGTAAAATGTCTAAAGCCTAATGTCTAGAGAGTGCTTTGTATTTTTTAAAATATCTCACCTAACTTGATTCTACCTCATGTAAAGTTGATTAGCACCATTCATGTAACTAATGATAATTCAAAGGAATATATTATTTATACCAGTTGGCCAATGAGCAGATATTATTGTCTCAGAATGTGAAGCTACTTGAACTAATTGTAATTCTTTAACATTATGTATCTGTCATTAGTACTGAAAATACTCCACTCTCTGTGAATACTGCCTCTCCTTGCATTACCACGTTCTATGATTATTCTGAAATTCATTATAGGTTATTTTCAAGTTATCGTACTCTGTTCTTCATGCCTATTGTCCTCTTTTTCAAAAGTCAGTAATTTTCACCTTGTATAATATTTTCAGCATTATTCGCCAATGCATATAATTTTCTCTTTAACTGTCTAGTGTGCTAATTTAACCTAACAACTACAGTTTATTTTAATGATAATATATTTTATATCTGCCAAAATTAGACTTTGTAATTGTGTTCTACTTTTTCATTACAAAGTCTCTTCTCTGTTTAAAAATTTTTATTTAAAATTATTTCACATTTAAAAATATATTATTGTATTATCCTACTTTTGGTGTGTTCTAATCTTTTTTGTTGTTTCTGCTAATTCCTTTTCACATTTGATCTCTCTCTGTTTTTGTCTGTGTGAGTATATGTGCAATTTTAATCAAGATCTTTCATCAGAGGAGTTTTGTTTTGTAGAAGTTCCTTGCAATCTTGGTTTAATATTGTTTATATATAACTTTGATGTTGCTATCTTCATTACCTCAGAAATCTCACTGGACTTCTAATTTTTTGACATTATTTCTAAAATGGAATCCTTTTTTCAGTTAATAAATGTGTATTGTGATTATTGTGTGGAGTTTTGTAGATTTGTTTTCCCTACTCAGAGCTTGAAGCATAGGTAAAATTTTCTACTGATACCCTGTTCAAGTCTTCTTTTTCCTTTTCTTTTTTTCATGGACCACGTAGCCCCTTATTTGTCCCATTTTTATTCAGATGTCACATCCAGCTCCCCGTCTTCAATATGAAATCTTCAATACTGTTTTTCCACCTTGTTATAAAATCTTCAGCCAGTAACCTTTAGGCTCTCTGTCCTGGACTGGCACCTATTTAGGTTACTGTTACATCACCTATTTAGGTTACTATTACATACCTGTTAGATGTACTAATCTGACTTTTATTTTTTAATATTTTTGGTTATTCTGCAATTTTAACTTTATTATTCAGTTGCTTGATTTTTTTTTTCTTTTTGTTTTAGACAGTCTTGCTCTGTAGCCCAGGCTAGAGTAAAATGGCGCAGTCTCAGCTCACTGCAACCTCTGTCCCCTGAATTCAAGAGATTCTCCTGCCTCAGCCTTCCTAGTAGGTAGGACTACAGTCATGTACCACCACCCGGCTTTTTGTATTTTTAGTAGAGAAGGAGTTTCACTGTGTTACCCAGGATGGTCTCGATCTCCTGACCTCTTGATCCACCTGCCTTGGCCTCCTAAAGTGCTGGGATTACAAGTGTGAGCCACCCCACCAGGTTCTGATTTTTTAATGTTATATTTTACTAGTCATTCTTGTTGAAAGATAAAGGAGGTTAAATCTACTTAGTCATTTTCTTGCGATTTCAGTTTACTGACATTTCAAGCCATTGCACTTGGTCCACGTAGCATTTTCCCTGCATTGCTTTCTCCCATAATTAAGATTCTAAACTATAGAGATTGACAATTGTCACATTAATAAAGAAAATTCATCTTGTATCTGGTCATTGAACATTCTGCCCTCTTTTATCTGCAAGAAAGTCACATGTTGGTTATGTTCTTTCCCATCTTTATTGTACTCCATTTGATAAGCAGCTTTTCAAAGTGCTCTCTAGTTTTAAGTCTTAAATGTCATACTGATTCTTTCTCCATTGTTTTTCTATTCATTGTATTCATTCTCTTATTAGGAGTCCTGGAAATACATGCAATTCTACATTTCTTCATGCAGTACCTGAATATTCTGTAAGGTAGTAGTCAAAGGCATCACTCTAAACAATACAAGCTCTTTCAAAAATTCATTCTCTTGTTTAATAGTATTTCAAGAACACTAGTTTGTGAATCAATATAGGGGCTCCACTTTGAAGAATTAGAGGGAGCAAGGGAACCTTTTACATTAGATCCTCCAACTTATCAAACATCGTATTGTATCAAGCATTGTATTGAATCAAGCATTGTATTGTATAGTTGCCCAGAATTTCTCCTCTTAAGCCATGTGAATTAATGGATGGCTCAGTGTTTAACATTATTTAAGTGAGTCTGTGTAGTAAATCACAGGAATACTTTGTTTAATTCTTAAAAGATCTTTGCCACATTTGAAATAAACCGCTCTTGCTTATAGTGTGTTTCTTTTTTAAGTCTTCTGTATTTGATAAATCATATATTTTTTCATGTATATCTGAAACTGAGATATAGTTTGTTGACAGAAACAACATACTTTGTTGTTTATCCACCATATTTTGTATTATGACCAGACTAAGAAAAGAGAATGATTTGTGGGCTTTCTATTATTTTTATTTGCTCTGAAACAGGTTAAATAATATTTAAACTATCTAACAACAAATTTTCAGGGGCTTACCTAGTCCATTCAACTTTTTTTTTTTTTTTTTTTTTGAGGTGGAGTCTGGCTCTGTCACCCAGGCTGGAGTGCAGTAGTGTGTTCTTGGCTCCCTGCAACCTCCACCTCCCAGGCTCAAGTGATTCTTGTGCCTCAGCCTCTCAAGTAGCTCAGATTACAGGCACTCACAACCACAGCTGGCTAATTTTTGTATTTTAATAGAGACTGGATTTTGCCATGTTGTCCACGCTGGTCTCTAACTTCTGCCCTCAGGTGATCCACTCACCTCGGCCTCCCAAAATGTTGGGATTACAGGCATGAGCCACTGCACCAGGCCTTGTCCATGTAATATTTTATAAATAAATTTGTATTTATTTTAAAATTTATATATGATAAGTGATGGAGATATGTATGGCCCAAAGAAAAAGATCTTTATCTGTGATTGATAGTATTATGAATGGTATTAATTTTCTCCCATATGCAATTCTAAAGTTTCTAAATAACACATAAAGAAATTGCTGTGGTCAGATCAAGAGGTCAGGATATTGTGACCATCCTGGCCAACACGGTGAAGCCCCTGCTCTACTGGAAATACAGAAACTGGCTGGACGTGGCGGCATATGCCTGTAATCCTAGCTACTCAGGAGGCTGAGACAGGAGAATCACTTGAACCACGGAGTCAGAGGTTGCAGAGAGCTGGGATCATGCCACTGCACTCCAGCCTGGCGACCGAGAGAGATTCCGTTTCAAAAAAAAGAAAAAAGAAAAAAAATTGTTAATTTTGCTCTTGAATTAGTAAGAGATCATTGGAACTTCAATTGTGAAAGCCAGTATTTATATAAAAAGTAAAAAGCTGAGGGGACTAGAAGAAAGCTGTTTTATTTCTATGATAAATTACCACCTGATATATTTGAATTCTTATTCAAACTAACCTTGATGCAAAATTAACTGATCTTCAATAGGCAGTTTTCTATACTTTGCTCATAAAACTTAACTCAGAACCAAAGAATTTAGAGTTCAGAAAGAAGCCAATTAGTTTCAAACAATTTTCTATAATTTAACGTGTTTCACTATAAGAAAATAAATGATACAGTATGTAAGAGTTCAGACTATAAAAATCACCAAGTAGTATGTTTTAGCATGATTACTAGGCTTGTTAAAGTAAAACATCCCTGGAATTTCTTGTTATTCTTCTATATTATTTGTAATGTTTCTGGGTTAGAAATTAACTGAGTTAGAGTTTCCATGTTAGTTAGTGAATAATTATTTAGGATCATCAAATAAAATAAATACAAAATATATTTAATCTTTATTAGTACCATACAAAATTGTACATAGTTTGAATATTAGTCAGTTTAAAATCAAGATGCATTTAATGTTACTATAAACATGTGGCAAATAATTGAAGTTTTCTGTGAATTACAGGATGAATATTTTTCATAATACAATTTTATCTAACTAATTGTAAGTTAAATAACTATTCTTGACTGGGTGTGGTGGCTCATGTCTATAATCTCAGCACTTTGGGAGGCTGAGGTAGGCAGATTATGAGGTCAAGAGATCAAGACCATCCTGGCAAACATGGTGAAACCTTGTCTCTACTAAAACTACAAAAATTAACTGGACGTGGTGGTGCACACCTGTAGTCCCAGCTACTCTCGAGGCTGAGGCAGGAGAATCACTTGAACCTGGGACGCAGAGGTTGCAGTGAGCCAAGCTCACACCTTTGCACTCCAGCCTGGGCAAGAAAGTGAGACTCCATCTTAAAAAACAAAACAAAACTATTATTTACACAGTAACAATATCAGTTGGCCAAATCATTCAGTTTTAGGAAAATGACATAAAAATCATAGTTACTGCTCTTCTCAAAGAAAACATTTTGACTTTAAAAAATAAAGTTTTATAATAGTTTTAAATTTCTTGGAAATTTGACACAGTACCGAGAGTTCACATATGAACCCACACTCTATTTTCATGATTGTTTACAGTTTATGTTAGAATGGAATCATTCTAGGATACATTAATAAATCAATATTTATTCATTATCATTCAGTAAATTCTGTATGTTATTCAGATTTCTTCAGTTTTTGCCTAATACTCATTTTTGCTTCTAGTGTAGCAGGACGAGCCACAGACAAAACCTCTCAGACACTGAGTTGTAGAAGGAAGGGCTTTATTCAGCTGGGAGCATCAGCAAGCTACTGCCTTAAAATCTGAGCTCTCTGAGTGCACAATTTCTGTACCTTTTAAGGGCTCACAACACTAAAGATTTCCTATGAAGGTGTTGTGATTGATTAAGCAATCTAGGGGATACCTGACAGCGGTTTCATGCGCTGGTAGTCAGAGAGAAACAGAACATGGCAGGGAGTTTCACAACATTCTTCTATACAATGTCAGAAACCTCCCTGTTTTTTTTTTTCCTAAAACAGGTACTGAGTATAAAACAATACGAAAGGGTCTCTCCTTTCTCATTCCCCCCTTTTGGGACTCTCACTTTTTATTAGTGGGATTTTTCACTCTTCTTTTTGCTACTTATGTCTTTTTATACAATAAATTGATAGTGATTCATATAGTACACTTGTGCTGAAGCATTTTGGTGAACTAAAGTAGTAACAAAGCTTTTTATCATTTGGAGAAGTACAGGTATCAGACAAGGGAGCAGTAAGTACATTCTCATTATTATTATAACTTTTATTATAAGAGTTTTAAATCCTCCTAGTGCTGGGAATTAATTTTTAAACATGGCTTCAGGGTCAAATTTGTGCTACACTTGTATGGTCACATATGACTATGTCTTTAACTTCTTGTCTTTGATTATCTATGTGTAGACAGTAATTAATAAGGTTATAGACCTCTCTTTCAGCTGCTAGTAAGTAGTTGAGAACCAATCTATTTTGATAGATAGCATTTCTTATCTGAGTTTCTTGCCGGGACAGAATAGTCAAGGCTTGACCGGTTTTATCAGTGATGATTTTTAAGACAGCTTGCAACCATATGATTCAGTTGAGCATGTAAATGGGGGTCCAGTATTCCCATGAGCCATCTTATGTCTAAGTGGCAGGCCTATAGTATTGTATAATTTTTTAGGAGTTCATTTATCATCTTTTTAATTACCTGTGGCTATGCTTCATTTTCCAGGGGAAGCATAGACAGGGAAGCCCAGAAGTTCACCTGTTTTTATGGGCAGTAAGAAGAAAGATGGTTTAATAGTGCCAATAACACAACCACCTGTCTACTGGTCAGGAAGCTTAGCGTACGCTCTATGTCTACAAATCCAGTATAACACGGTGGGGACAGTCTAGTCCTGGTGGAATTCTTGGTGGGACCAGATAGTCCGCAACCTTGGAAATTTACTGAATAGATCTCTTTCTGTGTAATTGGAACTCCACCGTGTAACTGTTTTTGTTGTTGTTGTTGTTTGTTTTTGTTTTTGGTACCATGATACAGTTTTTCCCTGAGACCACTAAGTTATCCTACAGAATCAGTGAATTTTTTTTCTTAGTTATGCAATATTGTCTAATAATTGAGACTTTTAGAACCTAGAGATGATCAGGGTGATTCTTTTGGGCTGAGAATTTATCAGGACCTTGGTCTGTAGGCAGTAATTCTTGGGCTCCTTATGGCCATTGATCTCTTATTATAGTTTTTTTTTAACAAATATAACATGAAGTAACATTTAGAGACTGGGCTACATGCTTGGCTAATTGCAAAAACAAATTTCTGGTTTTTCCTGGAGTCTCTGGTACTGGCACATTTAGTTTATCATAGAAAGTTTGAAATACTGGTTCTGGAGAGGGTCTTTGAACCTCTCCTTTTATTAGGATGCTTATGCTAGGATCTAGTCTTTCTAAATCAATGGCTAATGTTATGTATTTTTTAAATTCCATTTTGGGTCTGAGGGGCTTGTGATTACCAGTTCTAATGGGTTTCAGCTCCCACTCATGCAGGAGGGGCTGACTCTTCCTTTTTGGAGCCAAACATGATCTTTTTTTTTTTTTTTTTTTTTTTTCAAGTAGCCCAAATGACACAAGACAAGTAGTGACATATTTCACATAAATATGATTCTTGACATATATATTTATTTTCTGCTGTGTAACTTTTTTTTCAATCTAGAGAACTGCATCACATCCCATGCTGCTTACTATTACTAGCAGCACAGGCATCAAAATTTAAGGTTACATTTTTTGGGGGACACCTCTTTTTTCTGTTCTAGCTATTACTTGTGTCACTTAGAAAAGGATCAGTCCTTAATTTTATTCTAAAAACTGTGATCTTGTGAGGCTTAAATGGGTCATAACATGCATCAAGTTGGTTATTTCCTGGGCTACATAACTTGGATAAAATAGCATTATACAAACAAGTTTCTTTTAGAGTCCTGATACACTGATAATAACCATAAAGTAATAGGACTGTAGCAATCTTTTGTCCCACTTCAGTGACTTGATGTGTACACTGGGAACAGCCCTCAGTCTGAGGAAGGTCAGTTGAAGTCCTTACTGTACAAGTCCAAATTTTAAGGAAAATGAGTCCCACGATGAGTTTCCTCATGCTTCGGCCATGTGTGGACCAGTCAGCTTCCGGGTGTGACTGGAGCAGGGCTTCTCGTCTTTTTCAGAGTCACTTTGCAGGGGTTAGCGAAGCTGCTCCCTTCCACGTACAGCTCCCAGTCTACAGATGTTTAAGGATGGTCTTGGAGGTTAGGCCCACTAGAATAAACTGAGTCCAATACTTTTACACAGTTATGTTTAACTGGGCTTTTTGATACCAGGAGCAAGGTGGGTTTCAGGTGTTGCAAGCTTATGCTTGCTGGGATTTTTACAGAGCAAGTTTGGTATCTAGTTAGCCTATCATTTATTAGCTAATGGTGTCCTTTGGTATTTATTAAAATCAACACAGCATAGGGGGACTTTACATTTAGGTTTTGCCTAAGAGTTAGCTTTTCTGCTTCTTGTGCTAACAGGGCCATTGCTGCCAGGGCCCTTGGACATGGGGCCAGCCTTTGGAAACCTCGTCTAGTTGTTTTGAGAGATGGGCCACTGGCCTTGGCCAGGGCCTTACAGTCTGAGTTAAATCTCCAACTGCCTTTTTTTTTTTTTTTTTTTTTTTTTGACATATAGAGTGTAAAGAGTTTTGTCAGGTTAGATAACCTCAGGGCTGGGGCCAACATGAGTTTTTCTTTTTAACTCATGAAAAGCTTGTTGCTGTTGGTTGTAATAGATGTAGTTTATTTAATCTACATTTTTATTGACTATCATCTACCAAAATATTAACCTAAATTCTGTAACTATTTGATTTCAAGCTTTAAATTGATCTGGTATTATTCACAGAGTTCTAATTGCATCTAAATAGATGTGAGAATTGAAAGACTTATAAGGGGGTTCTCTCACTATATGATGTATTATTATTATTATTATTATTATTATTATTATTATCATTTTCTGATTGATGAAATGCCAGGGTGAAAGGGATAGCCAAATGGACTAAAGCACAAGTGCCACTCTAGTTATTTGGCAGAGTGCCCAGTAAAGGTCCACCACAATACCAGCACACATCTGCTAGGGATGAACAAGGGCTGACTGATGGATAAGCTCTTGAAAATTCTTAAGCTCCTTGCATCCCTTCAAGTCTCCAAGGAATGCTAAGTCTCCTCCTTGCCGTGAGAGACACAAAGTGAACTTAGTGTTGGGAGACAGAAGCTGGATGGCCGTCGGGGGCTGACCCGCAGTGACTTTGGGATATAGCAGAGAGAGTTTGGCATGACTCATTACTCCAGGCTGTAGAATCCTGAAGAAGAGCTACCATGCAGCCCATGCCTGGTCGACTGGAGGATCACCTTAGTGGAAGGGGGACAATCAGGGCCTCTGGCCTGCCATGTGCACAAGCATAGCAATTGCTTTTGTTTAACGTGCAGATGGAATATTGGATCCATTTCAACTAGGCATTTGTATCTTGGTATGCTGTCTTAACTGCCAAAGTTTGTTTTAAATCTTTAACTTCTATGATCCTCTAGTAAAATGAATGTTTTCTTTAGCAGCTATTTTTATTAGTTTTTAGACCAAAGAAAGTTAAACACCATTTTATATTTAACAATGCTTCTTGTATGATTTTTATCCCAGATAAGCTAAATTTTACCTTTATATTAGTATGTTATTAGTTTTAATAAAACTTTGAGACATATTTATCCAATTTTTCATGTTTGACAATAAGATAAGATTTTATAGACTTTTTTAACCTTTTATAATTTTTGTTAAAGAGCAGGTTGATGTTTTAAGAAAACCGTGTTGCATTTTTACTTTAATGTCCAGTTCACAGAAAAACTGGATGATACCTTTTTAACTTTAGCTATTATGTTTACACACAGAATTTTCCTTACAGTTAACATTTTATAACTTGCCTAAACTTTCAAAACAATGATTTTTTGACCTTTTAACCTTTTAATGTAGGTAAAAATCCACATTCTTATGTCTCTTTATAATCTTTTTACTAAAGGTATATTTTACTTTTTCAATAGTACTCAGGAGGCCTTATTGCTTTTAAATTATATAGCATTTTTTGCATAAAATTTTTTTATACATTTTTTCTTTTACAGCTTTCACAAACAATTTTTTGACATATCTCAATTTTTTGACTTATAAACTTTTTTAAAAAAAATAACCAGTTAATTTATTTCAGGACAATAATTTACCATATAACATTATTTTTATATAAGTTCTGCTTCATCCCCCCTTTTTTGTTCCTTTCTTAAAATGTTTCAACATAGTTCTTAGTGGGGTGGGCTTATTTTGCGCCTGACCCATGTTTTCTCAAGACAAATACCACACTCACACCACACACACTTACCACAAAACAAAGAACAGGGTAAAGAGGACACAGACACACTTTTATCATTTATACCAAACCAAAATGAGAATACCATGAAAATCAAAATCCAAGTACCAAGAAATTTAAGCCAAGTCAAAACCAAAACCAAAGTATCCAGCAATTCAAGTCAAGTCAAAATCAGAACAAAAGTGCTGATACAGGCACACTGTGGGTGATCAGGCCACACTTCCACTCAAATGGAGTGGAGCAAGTTCCAAAGTCTAGTCTTACCAAGTTTCAGATATCCGGACTCCAAGTGCCAGTTCCTTCCTGGTGTTCAAGTGTTCAGCCACTGTGTTAATCCTCTGTGGGGGCCTGCTATGCACTGCTCTGAAGAGGCCGTTCCACAGGGACAACTGCCTACCCGGGAGCGCTCTTTGGATCACCTCACTCAGACTGGCCGGAGTACCCCGCAGGGATGCTCCACAGGGCAGGCCTAAGCCGCCTAAAAGGCTGCCTCTGCAGGCCGTCTGTCAGTTACCTTGCTTCCCGGTCAGTGAACCAAGAAATGTATGTAGCAGGATGAGCCACAGACAAAACCTCTCAGACACTGAATTGTAGAAGGAAGGGCTTTATTCAGCTAGGAGCATCGGCAAGCCACTGCCTTAAAATCCAAGCTCCCCGAGTGCACAATTTCTGTCCCTTTTAAGGGCTCACAAGACTAAAGATTTCCTATGAAAGGGTTGTGATTGATTAAGCAATCTAGGGGATACATAGCAGGGGTTTCATGCACTGGTAGTCAGAGAGGAACAGAACAGGGCAGGGATTTTCACAATGTTCTTCTATACAATGTCAGGAACATCGGTTTCTAAGTCATGAGTTGATTTTTAACTACTGAGTTTAGGCCAGGCAGACCCAGGCCTGGTTCCCACCCTGGCTTTGGGGTGCCTGTCTTTGGTTTTACTTCTCTGTTTTTTTCTTAAAACAGGTACTGAGTATAAAACAATATGAGAGAGTCTCTCTCTTTCCTCACTAGGATCTCATTCTGGGTATACTGTTAAATTTATTTAGTTGTCATGTCTGATTCAGGCCCCTCTCACCATTCTGGCTTCTAGGACTTTCCTTATTTTTAATGACCTTGACTTTCGGAGCAATAAATACTGGTCAGGTGTTTTGTAAAATATTTCTCAAATTGGATTTTCCTTTTTCTTTTTTTTTTTTAATTAGACTATGGGTGTAATTTTCTAGAGAAATAGAACCAATATGGTGTGTATCTCTCTCTCTCTCTCTCTCTGTGTGTGTGTGTGTGTGTGTGTGTGTATAGGTTTATTATATAAAATTGACTCAGGCAATTATGGAGACTGGTAAATCCAAAATCTGCTAAGCTTATGCTAATTTCAAAGCTGAAATCTGCTATAGAAACAGGAAAAGCTTATGCTCCAGTTCAAAGGTCAGTAGGGAGAAAAATGCTCTTGAGAAGGCGTTAAACTTTTGTTCAATTCAGGCTTTCAACTGATTGAATGAAGCTCATTGCTATTATGGAAGGGGTTGGAAATCTTTGTTTTATGTATTTTTACATAAACATAAATTTTCACCTCAGATGATTAAATACCCAAGGGGACCACTGCTGAATGATGTGGTATAACTGTTGGGCTTTGTAAAAAGCTGCCAAACTGGCTTCCAAAGTGTGATACTATTTGTTTTAACCAGTCTACCCACTTAAACACTAATCTCATTCAAAAACACCCTCACAGAATAATGTTTGAACAAATATATGGACACTCTATGACCCAGTCAAGTGAGTACATAAAATTAACTGTTACAAAGTTTTAGGGAAAACAGACTACAGAAGTAAAGTGCCATTACTATCATATCATACCAAGAGCATCTTCTGTCAATATGACATTATTTTTTAATTTAACCTTGATCACCTGGCTGAGGTAGAGTTTGTCAGGTTTTTCATTATAAAAATACTTTTTCACTTGAGGTGAGACACACTGTGGAGGCCACACTTAATTAGTGGGGAGTTGTGCTCTATTTCTTTGAGGATAAAATATCTACATAAAATCATGAAATCCTAAATGGGGATTTTTTGCTGTTCTTCCCCAATTATTTCTTAATTTATTTTGTTGTTTATTTATTTTTTTAGTATGGATTCATGGGCATTATATGTTTTGGGTTATAATTCAATACTATATTTTGTTGTTCAAAATTTTCCAGTTTGGCTGCTTGAAGCTCTTTCAGTTAGCTTTTGTGTCTTTTTGGCACATTGTATTATTTTAAGTTTTTAGAGGACTTTCTTATTTCCTGGAACTACAAGCTTCTTTAAACTTACTTTTGCATATTTTGTTTCCCAGTCCTAGAATTACCTTTCTCTAAAGAGTCCTAGTTCATGTTATTGTAAAACAGTATTAGAAATCACAATTTACATGTTAGATGTGTGTGTTGCTACAAGAATATTATTCTTCTACCTCTCATCTTGTTAACAGAGGAAAGTAATATGCTTTAAAAGTTAGTATAAATGCATTTATACTAACTCGTGTATATATGCATACATGTAAATATTCCTATATGCACTGTTCATCTATATGAAGCTTAACGTAGGTTCTTACTGAGGTATTCAAATTGAATATAACACATGGATAATTCCAGCTTTCTAATTATCTGTAAACTTCTACACCAATGGTGAGAAACATGTCTGCCAACATCTACCGTCAATTCACTTAATTGTTCAATTCCATTATACACCTATAATGGTCCCAATATTTTTAACCAGTATTCTCCTGAAAATCATTATCAAATAGAGTACTGTGTTTAAGCACATTTCATTCAGACTTTTTATTCATTGCACCATTTCCAAAGTTAGTTAAGCCCGCACACTATCCCTTCAGTTAGATTTTTTAATATATTCATAATACAGTAGTTTTTTTTTGGGGGGGGTGTTATTGTTTATTTGTTTGTTCACCATTCTAAATTCCAGCCTGTGATATTTCAATATCCTGTGTTTATTAAAAAAAAAATCACTCTTTATGTTAAAAGCTCTATGAGTTTTGACAAATGAATAGTGTTATCTATTCACCATTACAGTCTCACACAGAATAGTTACACTGCTTTAAAAAATTCCCTGGGTTTTACCTATTCAACTATTCCCCACCGTCTACCTCTGGCAATCATCGATTTGTTCATTCTTTTTATTGTTTTGTCTTTTCCAGAATGTCATATAAATAGAATACTACAGTATGCAACCTTTTCAAACTTTTTTTTTTTTTTACTTAGCAATATTCAAATAAAATTATATTTTTGCAGGGCTTGAGAGCTATTATTTTATTATTATTACTAAAAAGTACAACATTGCATGGAACTACCACCATTTGCTTTTACACTCAGCTTCATTGAATAATATCTTGGTTTCTTCTATAATTTGATATTCATGTAAAGTGTCTCTAAATATTTGTGTAATGGATTATATATAAACATAAATTTTAAACTCAGTTGATTAAATACCTAAGAGTTTGACTGCTGTGTCATAAACTGGCTTGCAAAGGACCATACTATTACCAGCAATGAATGAGAGTTCCTGTTGCTCTGAGTCCTTGCCAAGAACTGGTATTACCAGTATTTTGGATTTTTAACTATTCTAATATGCATGAAGCAATATCTCATTGTTATTTTAATTTGTAATTCTCTAAGGACAAAAGAACATTTTCATATGCTTATTTGCCATTGCATGTCTTCATTTGTAAGGCATCCTTTCAGATATTTCGCTAAATTTTTAATTAATTTGTTTTCATACTGTTAGGTTAGGAATGCTTTTGAATTTTGGATGCAAGTTATTTAAGTTATTTAGCAGATAAGTATTTTTAAAATATTTTATTCCAGTCTGTGGTTTGTCTTTTTATTCTCTTGACTGTTTTTGTTTTTGTTTTTGTTTTGAGGCAGAGTCTCATTATATTATTGTCGCCCAGGCTGGAGTGCCACGGTGCAATCTCAGCTCACTGCAAATTTTGCCTCCTGGGTTCCAGCAATTCTCCTACCTCAGGCTACTGAGTAGCTGAGATTACAGTCACACACCAATATGCCTGGCTAATTTTTGTATTTTTAGTAGAGACAGAGTTTCACCATGTTGGCTAGGCTGGTCTCGAACTCCTGACCTCAGGTGATCTATCCACCTCAGCCTCCCAAAGTGCTGAGATTACAGGCATGAGCCACTGTGCCTAGTCGACTTCACCTTTTCCATACTTTAATTTTTAAATTTTACTAAAGTGTAAACTATCATTTTTGAAGTCAGGCTGTTAATATTAAATTATATTTAAAAAGTATTTACTGAACCATAGGTCACATGGATTTTCTCCTCCTTTTTGTAAAACATATTATGGTTTTGCATTTTATATTTGGCTCTGAACCAATCTTCTGTTATTTTTTGTGTAAGGTATCTCAACTCTATAATGTTTAACTAATTGATCTATATATGTATTTTTTTTGTGAATACCATTCTGTCTTGAAAACTGTAGATTTACCTTAATTATTAAAATAGGATAATCTGAGTCTTCTTTTTATATTCACAAGAATGGTGTTGATTATTGTACATCTTTTGCTTATCTGTAGAAACTTTAGAATCAATTTGTCAATGTCTATATTTCTCTGTTGGGATTTTGACTGGAAAATACCCAATTAGAAGTCAAGTTGGGAAAAATATTATTACAATATTGGGATTTCTAATTCATGAAAATGACATAACTCTCCTAATTTCAATAATTTTAAATTTCTTTCATACAGTCATAGTTGTTTCCATATAGATCCTGTACTTATTTTTTGTAGATTTATACCTATTTCTTTTTGTTAAATGCACTTGAAAATTGTAGTTTTAAAATTACAGATTCTGTGGTGTTTATTGATAGTTTATAGAAAAGCAATTGAACTTTGTATATTGACCTTGTTTCCCTCAGTCATACTATGCTTTCTTATTTTTTCCACATGGGTGCTTTCCTAAATTATTTGAGATTTTCTGCATAAACACTCATCCCATTTGTGAACTGGCAGGCTTAAAAACTTTTTAAATAAACTGTATTTTTTAAAAAGTCATTTTAGACTCATAGCAAAACTGTACAGAAAGTAGAATTCTCATAAATCCCTTATCTCCACACATGAAGTAACCCCCATTATCAACATCCTACACCAGAGTGGCACATTTGTTGCATTTCATAGACATCTCTATTACCTAAAGTCCATAATTTACATAATTACATAATTTACTTTATTACATAATTTACATTAAAGTTTTGCTGTTGTTGTTTTCATATTTTACAAATATATAATGACACATACACACCATTATAACATCATGCTAAGCGGGTAAACTGCCATAAAATTCCTCTGTGCTTCTCCTATTCATTCTTCCTTCACCCCATCCCTGGCAACCACTAATACTTTCACTGTCTGTCTCCAGAGTTTTATTTATTTATTTATTTATTTTTTCACAATATCATACAGTTGCAACCATACAATATTTTACCTCTTATATTGTCCTTTTGTACTGAATAATGTGCACTTGAAGATTGATAGCTCATTTCTGTTTAGCACTGAATAGTATTTCAATATATAGCTGTATCACAGTTTATGCATCAATTCACCTACTGAAAGATACCTTGCTTGCTACCAAGTTTTTGCAATTATGAATATAGCTGATATAAACAGGCATTTGCCAGTGTTTGTGTGAACAAGTTTTCAACTCATTTGTGTAACTACCAAGGAATATGATTAGTAATTGTACTGTAAGACAATGTTTAGATTTTAAGAAAATGTCAAACTGTTTTTCTTTTTTTTTTTTTTATTATACTTTAAGTTCTAGGGTACATGTGCATAACGTGCAGGTTTGTTACATATGTATACTTATGCCATGTTGGTGTGCTGCACCCATCAACTCGTCAGCACCCATCAATTCATCATTTATATCATGTATAACTCCCCAATGCAATCCCTCACTCCTCCCCCCTCCCCCCTCCCCATGATAGGCCCCAGTGCGTGATGTTCCCCTTCCCGAGTCCAAGTGATCTCATTGTTCAGTTCCCACCTATGAGTGAGAACATGCGGTGTTTGGTTTTCTGTTCTTGTGATAGTTTGCTAAGAATGATGGTTTCCAGCTGCATCCATGTCCCTACAAAGGACGCAAACTCATCCTTTTTTATGGCTGCATAGTATTCCATGGTGTATATGTGCCACATTTTCTTAATCCAGTCTGTCACAGATGGACATTTGGGTTGATTCCAAGTCTTTGCTATTGTGAATAGTGCCGCAATAAACATACGTGTACATGTGTCTTTGTAGTAGAATAATTTATAATCCTTTGGGTATATACCCAGTAGTGGGATGGCTGGGTCATATGGTACATCTAGTTCTAGATCCTTGAGGAATTGCCATACTGTTTTCCATAATGGTTGAACTAGTTTACAATCCCACCAACAGTGTAAAAGTGTTCCTATTTCTCCACATCCTCTCCAACACCTGTTGTTTCCTGACTTCTTAATGATTGCCATTCTAACTGGTGTGAGATGGTATCTCATTGTGGTTTTGATTTGCATTTCTCTGATGGCGAGTGATCATGAGCATTTTTTCATGTGTCTGTTGGCTGTATGAATATCTTCTTTTGAGAAATGTCTGTTCATATCCTTTCCCCACTTTTTGATGGGGTTGTTTGTTTCTTTCTCGTATATTTGTTTGAGTTCTTTGTAGATTCTGGATATTAGCCCTTTGTCAGATGAGTAGGTTGCAAAAATTTTCTCCCATTCTGTAGGTTGCCTGTTCACTCTGATGGTAGTTTCTTTTGCTGTGCAAAAGCTCTTTAGTTTAATGAGATCCCATTTGTCAATTTTTGCGTTTGCTGCCGTTGCTTTTGGTGTTTTAGACATGAAGTCCTTGCCCATGCCTATGTCCTGAATGGTACTACCTAGATTTTCTTCTAGGGTTTTTATGGTATTAGGTCTAACATTTAAGTCTCTAATCCATCTTGAATTAATCTTCGTATAAGGGGTAAGGAAAGGATCCAGTTTCAGCTTTCTACTTATGGCTAGCCAATTTTCCCAGCACCATTTATTAAATAGGGAATCCTTTCCTCATTTCTTGTTTCTCTCAGGTTTGTCAAAGATCAGATGGCTGTAGATGTGCGGTATTATTTCTGAGGACTCTGTTCTGTTCCATTGGTGTATATCTCTGTTTTGGTACCAGTACCATGCTGTTTTGGTTACTGTAGCCTTGTAGTATAGTTTGAAGTCAGGTGGCGTGATGCCTCCAGCTTTGTCCTTTTGACTTAGGATTGTCTTGGCAATGCGGGCTCTTTTTTGGTTCCATATGAACTTTAAAGCAGTTTTTTCCAATTCTGTGAAGAAACTCATTGGTAGCTTGATGGGGATGGCATTGAATCTATAAATAACCTTGGGCAGTATGGCCATTTTCACGATATTGATTCTTCCTATCCATGAGCATGGTATGTTTTTCCATTTGTTTGTGTCCTCTTTGATTTCACTGAGCAGTGGTTTGTAGTTCTCCTTGAAGAGGTCCTTTACATCCCTTGTAAGCTGGATTCCTAGGTATTTTATTCTCTTTGAAGCAATTGTGAATGGAAGTTCATTCCTGATTTGGCTCTCTGCTTGTCTGTTACTGGTGTATAAGAATGCTTGTGATTTTTGCACATTAATTTTGTATCCTGAGACTTTGCTGAAGTTGCTTATCAGCTTAAGGAGATTTTGGGCTGAGACGATGGGGTTTTCTAAATATACAATCATGTCATCTGCAAACAGGGACAATTTGACTTCTTCTTTTCCTAACTGGATACCCTTGATTTCTTTCTCTTGCCTGATTGCCCTAGCCAGAACTTCCAACACTATGTTGAATAGGAGTGGTGAGAGAGGGCATCCCTGTCTTGTGCTAGTTTTCAAAGGGAATTTTTCCAGTTTTTGCCCATTCAGTATGATATTAGCTGTGGGTTTGTCATAAATAGCTCTTATTATTTTGAGGTACGTTCCAAATCATCTTTTTCATTTTGCCTTCCCATCAGTGATGAATGATAGTACTTCATGCTTCACATCTTCACCAGCGTTTGATACTGTCTTTTAGATTTTAGCCACTCTAGCAGAGTGAATAGAGAGTTTTCTTTCTTTCTTTCTTTCTTTTTTTTTTAATCTATGTACATTTTACTTCTTGCCTTTTTTTCTCCCAGACACCTAAGGTCGCTGGTACAAGTTTAACAACAGTGTTAATAAGCACAGAGGACATCCTTGTCTTGTTCCTGTTCCTGTACGTTTGACATAGATCATTGTTAATAAGTTGGGTAAGGTCCTCCCTATTCCTAGTTTTCTATTTTTCTATTAAGCATCATCATTAGGTCTTTTGAAAATATTTTCTCTGCATAAATGCATAGAATTCTACAGTTTTTCTTATTCAGTCTGTCAATATAGTGGGGCACACTGATTGCGTTTCAAATACTGCAGCAAACAATATCTTTCAAATATATCTCATTTAGTGGTGGTGCATATTTTAATACGTTGTTGGGTTTACATTGTTATTATGTTGAGATTGCATCCATAGTCATAAGAGACATTGCTGTTCAGTTTTCTTTTTTATATATTTTAAAAAATATATGTATATTTGGTATTAGGGCAATGCAGACCTTATAGAAGGAGCTGGGAAGTGGTCACCGTTGCATTTTTTTTTTTTTTTGACATTTTCCTGAGAATGGCATCATTTTTTACCCTGATGTATTTGGTAGAATTCACTAGTGAGCCCATCTATGCCTACTATTTTATTTTTAGAAGATTATTAACCATTGATCTGGTTTCTTTATGAGATAAGGAGCTATTTAAGTACATTTATCATACTTTGAGTTGGATGTGTCATTGATGGAATTAATCTATTTCATCTAAGTTGAAATTAGCCCACATTTGTTAGTAATCTTTAATTATTATTTTTATAAAGTCCATGATATTGCTAGCAATGACTCTGATGTTATTTCTGATGTTAGTAATGTGTGTCTTCTCACTTTTAGTTTTAGTTATTCTAGTTAGAAGTTCATCACTTCTATTGATCATTTTTGAAGAATATGCTTTGGATTTTGTTAATTTTCTCTATTGTTTTCTTATTTTCAGCTTCATTGATTTCTGCTCTACTACTTATTCCAGGTAAAACACTTTAGGTTTAAATTGTTATTTGTTCTTTTCCTAATGTAGAGCTAGTTTATTGCTATCTTTTTCTTTCCTGTTTTTTTAACCCATACATTTAACATTATTGATTTTCTTTTATCAGTGTTTTTGTTGCATCCCATGAATAAGATGTATTTTCAATTATATATATAAAATATATAATTTATATAGAGAAATTATATACAACATTATCAATAGAAATATATAACATTATATATTATATATTATATATAACATTATCAGTAGAACTTATATATAACATTATATCTATTATATATTATATATAACATCAATAGAAATTAAATCATATATAAATTATACATAATTATAATTATATAAATTATATATGTTATATATAATATTATATATAATGCTATATATAATTTCTATTGATAATTCCTTGATCCACATGTTGTTTAAAAGTATGTTGCTTAATTTCCAAATATTTGGAGATTTTTCTGTTTTCTTTCTTTTATTGATTTCTAATTTAACTTCATTTGGGTGTTTAAAAAAATGTGAATTCTATTTAAGTTTGCTGAGGTGTATTTTATGACCCACAATATGACCTATGATGATGAATGTTCCATATGAGCTCAGAAAAAAATATATATTTCTCTGATGTTGTATTGAGTATTCTATAATCATCAACTGAATCAAATTGATTCCTAGTGCTATTCAGGTCAATTGTAAACTTTATGATTTTCTGAAAGTTTAATGTGTCAGTTACTTACAGAGGATTGTGAAAATCTTCACCTATACCAGTAGATTCTTAATTTATCCTTTCCATTCTGTCAATTTTGTCAATTTTGCCTCATGTATTTTGGCACTGTGTTGCTGGATGCATATGTGTTTAGATTTATGTATCTGGTGAATTAACCCCTTTATTATTAGTAGTATGTGGTGTTCATCTCCATTACTGATAATCCTTCTATTGGTCACGTCTGCTTTGCCTGGATTTAATACAACTACATAGCTTTCCTTTAACTGGTCTTATTATCATATGTCTCTTTTTTGTATCTTCATTTCATTGTGTCTAAGCTTTCTATTTAAAGTCAGTTTTTTGTAGACAACATATTATTTGATCTTGTTTATTTATTCTATTATTTTTCTTTCATTTTTCTTTTATTTGCGTATTTTGAATATTCCCAAAGGAATTATTAATAAGGTGATTTTAATATCTAACGTTTCATAAGTATTACAACTTTCTTGTTTTGATTTTGTTCTTTCTCTCTTCTGCTTGTGTGGTTCTATTCGAATATTTTCTTTATTATTATACTTTAGGTTCTAGGGTACATGTGCATAACGTGCAGGTTTGTTACATATGTATGCTTGTGCCATGTTGGTGTGCTGCACCCATCAACTCGTCAGCACCCATCAATTCGTCATTTATATCAGGTACAACTCCCAGTGCAATCCCTCCCTCCTCCCCCCTCCCCATGATAGGCTCCAATGTGTGATGTTCCCCTTCCGGAGTCCAAGTGATCTCCCTGTTCAGTTCCCACCTATGTGTGAACTTGATTCTGCCATTATTATATTAACTGGTTATTTTCCTCGTTAGTTGATGCAGTTTCTTCCTAGCCTCGATGGTCTTTACATTTTGGCACGTTTTTGCAATGGCTGGTACCGGTTGTTCCTTTCCATGTTTAGGGCTCCCTTCAGGGTCTCTTGTAAGGCAGACCTGCTGGTGACAAAATCTCTAAGCATTTGCTTATCTGTAAAGGATTTTATTTCTCCTTCACTTATGAAACTTAGTTTGGCTGGATATGAAATTCTGGGTTTAAAATTCTTTTCTATAAGAACGTTGAATATTGGCCCCCACTCTCTTCTGGCTTGTAGAGTTTCTGCCGAGAGATCTGCTGTTAGTCTGATGGGCTTCCCTTTGTGAGTAATCCGACCTTTCTCTCTGGCTGCCCTTAAGATTTTTTCCTTCATTTCAACTTTGGTGAATCTGGCAATTATGTGTCTTGGAGTTGCTCTTCTGGAGGAGTATCTTTGTGGCGTTCTCTGTATGTCCTGAATTTGAATGTTGGCCTGCCCTACTAGGTTGGGGAAGTTCTCCTGGATGATATCCTGAAGAGTGTTTTCCAACTTGGTTCCATTTTCCCCCTCACTTCAGGCACCCCAATCAGACGTAGATTTGGTCTTTTTACATAATCTCATACTTCTTGCAGGCTTTGTTCATTTCTTTTTCTTCTTTTTTCTTTTGGTTTCTCTTCTTGCTTCATTTCATTCATTTGATCCTCAATTGCTGATACTCTTTCTTCCAGTTGATCGAGTCAGTTACTGAAGCTTGTGCATTTGTCACGTATTTCTCGTGTCATGGTTTTCATCTCTGTCATTTCATTTATGACCTTCTCTGCATTGATTATTCTAGCTATCAATTCTTCCACTCTTTTTTCAAGATTTTTAGTTTCTTTGCGCTGGGTACGTAATTCCTCCTTTAGCTCTGAGAAGTTTGATGGACTGAAGCCTTCTTCTCTCGTCTCGTCAAAGTCATTCTCTGACCAGCTTTGATCCGTTGCTGGCGATGAGCTGTGCTCCTTTGCAGGGGGAGATGTCCTCTTATTTTTTGAGTTTCCAGCTTTTCTGCCCTGCTTCTTCCCCATCTTTGTGGTTTTATCTGCCTCTGATCTTTGATGATGTGATGCACTGATGGGGTTTTGGTATAGGTGTTCTTCCTGTTTGATAGTTATCCTTCTAATAGTCAGGACCCTCAGTTGTAGGTCTGTTGCAGATTGCTTGAGTTCCACTCCAGACCCTGTTTGCCTGGATATCAACAGCAGAGGTTGCAGAAGATAGAACACTGCTGAACAGCAAGTGTACCTGTCTGATTCTTACTTTGGAAGCTTCCTCTCAGGGGTGTACTCCACCCTGTGAGGTGTGGGGTGTCAGACTGCCCCTAGTGGGGATGTCTCCCAGTTAGGCTACTCAGGCGTCAGGGACCCACTTGAGCAGACAGTCTGTCCGTTCTCAGATCTCAACCTCCGTGTTCGGAGATCCACTGCTCTCTTTAAAGCTGTCAGACAGAGTCGTTTGCGTCTGCACAGGTTTCTGCTGCTGTTTTTGCTGTTGTTGTTTAGCTGTGCCCTGTCCCCAGAGGTGGAGTCTACAGAGACAGGCAGGTTTCCTTGGGCTGCTGTGAGCTCCACCCAGTTCGAGCTTCCCAGTGGCTTTGTTTACCTACTTAAGCCTCAGCAATGGTAGGCGCCCCTCCCCCAGCCTCACTGCTGCCTTGCGGTTAGATCACAAACTGCAGTGCTAGCAATGAGGGAGGCTCCGTGGCCGTGGGACCCTCCCAGCCAGGTGTGGGTATAATCTCCTGGTGTGCCTGTTTGCTTAAAGTGCAGTATTGGGGTGGGAGTGACCCGATTTTCTAGGTGTTGTGTGTCTCAGTTCCCCTGGCTAGGAAAAGGGATTCCCTTCCCCCTTGCGCTTCCCAGGTGAGGCGATGCCTTGCCCTGCTTCAGCTTTTCCTGGTCGGGCTGCAGCAGCTGACCAGCACCGATTGTCCGGCACTCCCTAATGAGATGACCCCAGTACCTCAGTCGAAAATGCATAAATCACCGGTCTTCTGTGTCACTCGCGCTGGGAGTTGCAGACTGGAGCTGTTCCTATGCAGCCATCTTGCTCTGCCCCCTCTATTTGAATATTTTTATGATTAAATTTTATCTCAATGTCCTTATGTTCTTAATGTCCAATGTTCTTGCTGTCCGTTATACTTATTTTATTGTTTTTAACATGTTTTTGACTCATCCAAGTCAGTATTCAAATAAATCTTTTTTATTGTAAATGTAGTACAGATAATTCATAATTATTATTGCCAATTTTATTTTTCTTTTGTAATGTTTTGTTATAACTTCAAATATATCTCTATTTCATTGTTTCCTCTCTTTCTCATTTTTAATTGTGTGTATAGTATCACTTTTATAAAATTGTTATTCAGTTCAATTACCTGTCAATATATTCATTTTTTTCTCCTTGCATTTTGATTTGGCTTGTATCTACTGACTTATAGAAAAGCGTATTATTATTTTCCTTGTCTGTTCCAGTGTATAATGAGCCATAAATGTCATTCTTCATTTCTTTTACAACATTCTTTATATCTAGTATTTTCTTTTTAATTCTTATTACAGTTTATATCTCTCTGGCTTTGTTACTTATCTGTTCTTGCATAATTCTTTTTCAATTAGAACCCTTAACATATTAATAATAGTTATTAAAATTCCCTTTTATACTCATTCCAACGTCTGTCATGACTTTCTGGTTTTAATGATTGTTTTGTGCCTTTGGATTGTGCTTTTTTTGTTATTTTACTTAAATTCTGGGATAATGTGCAAAATGTGAAGATTTGTTACATAGATATACCCATGCCATGGTGGTTTGCTGGACTCATCAACCCGTCATCTGGATTGTGCTCTTCATTTTACCCTTTGGCATGGCTTTTAAGTGTTTGTTGAATTTTGGACATGTGGTATTTTGTACTAAGAACCAAGGAAAAAAGGCCTCTAGTGTAAGGTCTATGTTTTTTTTTTTTTTTTTTTTTTTTTTTTTTTTTTTTTTTATTATACTTTAAGTTCTAGGGTACATGTGCATAACGTGCAGGTTTGTTACATATGTATACTTATGCCATGTTGGCGTGCTGCACCCATCAACTCGTCAGCACCCATCAATTCATCATTTATATCATGTATAACTCCCCAATGCAATCCCTCCCTCCTCCCCCCTACCCCCTCCCCATGATAGGCCCCAGTGCGTGATGTTCCCCTTCCCAAGTCAAAGTGATCTCATTGTTCAGTTCCCACCTATGAGTGAGAACATGCGGTGTTTGGTTTTCTGTTCTTGTGATAGTTTGCTAAGAATGATGGTTTCCAGCTGCATCCATGTCCCTACAAAGGACGCAAACTCATCCTTTTTTATGGCTGCATAGTATTCCATGGTGTATATGTGCCACATTTTCTTAATCCAGTCTGTCACAGATGGACATTTGGGTTGATTCCAAGTCTTTGCTATTGTGAATAGTGCCGCAATAAACATACGTGTACATGTGTCCTTGTAGTAGAATAATTTATAATCCTTTGGGTATATACCCAGTAGTGGGATGGCTGGGTCATATGGTACATCTAGTTCTAGATCCTTGAGGAATTGCCATACTGTTTTCCATAATGGTTGAACTAGGTCTATGTTAACTAGGCAAGCAATTGGTATTCTTAGTAATTTTAGAGCTGGTTGAGAAGGGGCTACTTTGTCTGGGCTAAATACCTGGGGTTCGTTATCTCCCCCCAAGAAAATTTAAGACATTGACACACACGAAGAGTTTAGGAGAAGAGGTTTAATAAGCAAAAGAAAGAGAAAGAAAAAAGGATCTCTCTCGAGTGAGACAGAGTACTTCTGAAAAGGAATGACTGTCCCGTGGCAGATGTGCCAGATTTCATTGTCAGGCTTCAGGTGGCAGTGTCTGATTTACATAAGGTTCACAGATTGGTTCGATCAGATATGACGTTTACATAGTGCATGTGGAAGGTTGGCTGCCCCACCCTAATCTTATTATGCAAATGCAGGCACCATCTTCTCTGCTCTTTACTCTACAGGTGACTGACAAAGAGGAGGAAAAAAGGAGCCACCATCTTGAACATGATTGGCACAACTGCAGGCATCAGTCTGCGGCTTGAATTTACAGGCTGCTGTGTTAGAAAGAAAAGTAATTTGGGGCTGCTTTTCATTAAAAGGAAAACATTACCAAGGATTTCCATACCTTCATAATCCGCGTAAGTTATTTCTTCTTAATTCCTTTATCAATGGAGTCAGACGTTTCATGTTCCTCACGTTATTGTTTTTGTTTCCCCTCTTAACTTTGAATTCTCACAGTATTACTGCCCACAGAAAGTCTGTGTGATGAAATATATTCAGTTGTAAAGCACTGTATTATACTAGAGACTGGTTTGTTCGGCAATATAGTATGGGGAAGAGGACGCTTTCTATATTCTTTTAATTACTTGTCAATCTTTTACCCGGATTGTGTCTTTTGGGTGTTACTTTTACAAGTGTTTCTGCATTTACATAATTTTATTTTTGTTTATTCTATCCATTGTTCCCTACTGGCTTCCCTGGGTGGAGATTTTTCATATTTTCTTGAATTTCTTCACCCCATTGACTATAATTTTTTTACCCCTTGGTCAGATAGGAAAGGTATAGAGGTGGCTAGAATGAGAGAAGTGTCCTTCCTTAACTCTGATAAGGTTCTAACTAGTTTCTTTTGCAATATAGCCAATTGTTATGAAACCCTCTCCATATTTCACAATGATTATACTTCCCTTCCATTTGCCAGAGACATGAGGTATTTCTTGATTCTTCCCCAAGTAAACCTTGTGGACTTCTAATAGGTAAAGTCCATGAAAGTGTAAGCCCCTCTAAGACCATGCTTCTTGGGACTGTCTCACAGACACACTAGTACACACTCATTCTCTATTTGTCCAAATTGTCACATAAATGCTGCTATCAATTTATAGCTCAAGTATTTTCCCTTCCCTGTAAACAGGTGTCAGCTGTTATCTTACTCCTGTTGGCTGTCTTAATATAATGCCATACCCTAGGTCTTAAACGGCAGACATTTACTGCTTCACAGTGCTGGAATCTGTAATTTCAAGACCACGGTGACAACAGAATGAGGTTCTTGTATAGTTTCTCTTTCTGGCTTGCAGGGGCCTGCCTTCTTGCTATGTCCTCACATGGCCTTTTCTCCACGCAGGCATGAAAGAGAGTAAGAATGAGAGCCCCACCTTCATGAGCTAATCCATTCCTCATTACTGTAACTACCAAAGAGCCCAGGTGATGGTTAATAATGAGTTTCAACTTGATTGGATTGAAAGATGCAAAGTATTGTTCCTGCGTGTGTCTATGAGAGTGTTGCCAAAAATAAAAATTAACATTTGAGTCAGTGAACTAGGAGAGGCGGATGCACCCTCAATCTGGGTGGGCACCCTCTAATCATCTGCCAGCACAGCTAGGATAAAAGCAGGCAGAGGAATGTGGAAGGACTAGACTGCCTAAGTCTTCTCGCATCCATCTTTCTCCCATGCTGGATGCTTCCAGTCCTCGAACATCAGACTCCAAGCTCTTCAGCTTTTGAACTCTTGGAACTACACAAGTGGTTTGCCAGAGGCTCTTGGGCCTTCAGCTACAAACTGAAGGATGCAATGTTGACTTCCCTACTTTTGAGGTTTTGGGACTCAGACTGGCTTCCTTGCTCCTCAGCTTGCAGATGGCCTGTTGTGGGACTTCACCTTGTGATCGTGTGATTCAATACTTCTTAATAAACTCCCTTTTATGTATACATCTATCCTATTAGTGCTGTACCTCTAAGGAACTAATACACCTCACCTTTAAATACCATCACAATGGGGGTTAAGGCTTCAACACATTAATTTTAGTAGAACACAAATATTTGCTCCATAACAGCTATGCTTTGGATAGTCTTGTCTACAGATTTCAGGATGGTAGTTTGCCTGGCAAATTCTTTTATCTGTGTGTCTAAAAAAAAATCAGTGCTTTTAAATTTGTCTACCATTTTCTTATGGTAGTAAAGAAATGAGTATTCCTAATCTCTTTATATATTGTAAATGAAATTGTAAGTCAGGTTTTGCCTTTCTGTTGCCTCTATTATATACTTGTATTCTATTTCAATAATTTCTGCTCTTACCTTAATAAATTATTTTCTTCTGCTTATGTGGGTATAGTTGTTATTTTTTTCTAACTTCCTAAGATAGATAATTGTAAAATAGAACTGCATGGTTTTCAGAGTGTTTTCCTGAAGTTTGTCTGTCAACTTGAATGGACTTTCAAAGGTGTACGTATTTTGTATAAATTGTATTTTTTTCTGTTTGTTTTACAAAGAAACATTTTAAAGTCTAAGATATTAAAATTTTAAAAAATCATTATTCTTGAAGAAGAAGAACAAAGTTATATTTAATTAAAAATAACATTTAGCTTCAGGGTGCAGATTCAGACAGTGATATACTTGGAGAATGTTTGTAAAATCACATTAGCAGTAGTGTTTCTAATATAATAACATGAGAGAGACTTTGGTTTATCTTGAGAAGAATGAACATGTTACAAATATTTGCCATGGAATGATTGATGGATGTGTCTTAGCAAAGTTTGTAGGTCAAATAAGCATGTCTTGAGTTAACACACTTTTTCCAGTAATTTTCTTATAAAATGTGAAATAGATGCTACTGGCAAACAATTAGGAATTTCTGTGGTCCTAGTCTCATGTAAAAATACAGCAAAGTTTTTAAAATCACATAACTAAATGAAAAGAGACTTGAAACCAAATTCATATTTATGAATAACCAATAACACAGTCAATCATGGTTATAACCACAGATGACCTTTTTCAGGGCATTTAGTATATGTTCTTCGCAGTCATATTTCTTCATATTGGGTTGCCTTTCATTATTCTCACTTTTTATGTCATACTCATTGTTATTGTCTCCATTTGTTTCTCATATAAGCAAAAAGTCTAGAGAACTTAAATCCTTTGTTTTAGGTAACATAAGCTGACAAATTGCAGACAAATTCCAAAGTCAGGCATCTCAGTTACTAGGTTACACATGTTCCAGATACTGCTGAAAATGTACAATGTATAATAGAAACAACAACAAGCCTAAAAATGAAACTATTTTACATGATCAAATTCTAGCATGCTGTTATCACATTCTAGAGATAGCATTTAATATTTGGTGGTAATAATCCTCAAATAAAACAACCTGAAACATTTTAACTTCATTAAAATTTGTTTACCATCATGTACCATAAAACAACATTTCAGTTAACAATGAACTACAAATTCGATGGTGCCACATAATAGTACCCTATTTTACTGTTCTTTTTCTATGTTTAAGTATGTTTTGATACACAGCTACTTAACATTGTCTTGAAATTGACTACAGTGTTCATCACAGTAACATGCTGTACAGATTTCCATCCTAGGAGCAATAGGTTATACCATGCAGCATAAGTGTGTTATTGGCTGTATCATTTCAGTTTGTGTAGTACAGTCATGATGTTTGCACAATGATACAATTACCTAACCATGCATTTCCTACAATATATCCCTGTCATTAAGTAATACATGATTGTATTCTCAAAATATATGACCAAGATAATTCTTTCACATTTTTTTCTTAGTGGTTTATTTTATTTTTAAATCTTCTCATAGTGATACTTTATTTGTATAACTTAACCTAATGGTTTGTATGGTCCTTCAGCGCATAAAAATAGAATCTGAGATGAAGCTAACACTAACGTGGCTACTTCTGATTTGTTTTCATGTTAAAAATATTAAACCAGTTAAGCTATAGAGAATGGGATAGGCAATCACTAGAAATTGAATGTCAAGTTTATTTGATACCAAAAGAGTTTGAACACATATGTCTAACACAATGTCTTCAAGTTTTTTTTTTTATTACATCAGGAACATATGAAGATATTCAGTCCTCTAAATATATTAACATAAAAACAATTAAGCAGATATCTAAAGCATATGGATGTAATTTTTTTTACAACGGGTCAACTTTATCATAAGCCTGTATTCTAATATTTATTGTAATACTACAGTTTTCTTCATAGGGAATTAGGGAACTACCATTTTTCTATTTGTCATTTGTTTTGTCAATTTTGAAAATTCATAGAAATGTCAGGAGCAATAAAATAGTATAGTTTGCATTTATTGGAGACCAAGAAAAACATGATTTAAAAATAAAAATAATATATTATTTGGAAAATCTTAAATTTCTTTTGTTCTTTTTCTTTTTTTCATTTTTGTAGAGATGAAATCTATGTCACACAGGATGGTCTAGAACTTCTGAGGTCAAGAAATCCTCATGCTTTGACCTTCCGAAATGCTGCGATAGAAGTAAGTGCCACTATGCCCAGCTTAAAGCCATTTTTATCATCTTCAGGCTCAAAGTGATATTCAGAAGAAGGCTGGGGAAAGGAAAAAATGTCAAACTAATGACTCTGAGATTATTTTTGAATCCTAAAAAGTTCATTAGTTTTGTTTCATCCACCTTTGATGGGATACAATACATTAATGTTTAAAATAACATTTATACATTTATAACTTGGTTTATACATTTCTTCCTTTTTCAAATTTATTCGTTTTATTATTATTATTATTATTATACTTTAAGTTCTAGGGTACATGTACACAATGTGCAGGTTTGTTACATATGTATACACGTGCCACGTTGGTGTGCTGCACCCATTAACTCGTCATTTACATTAGGTATATCTCCTAATGCTATCCCTCCCCACTAACCCTTCCCCACAATAGGCCCCAGTGTGTGATGTTTCCCTTCCTGTGTCCAAGTGATCTCATGGTTCAATTCCCACCTATGAGTGAGAGCATGCGGTGTTTGGTTTTCTGTTCTCGCGATAGTTTGCTGAGAATGATGGTTTCCAACTGCGTCCATGTCGCTTCAAAGGACACAAACGCATCCTTTTTTATGGCTGCATAGTATTCCATGGTGTATATGTGCCATATTTTCTTAATCCAGTCTGTCACTGATGGACATTTGGGTTGATTCCAAGTCTTTGCTATCGTGAATAGTGCCACAATAAACATACGTGTGCATATGTCTTTATAGCAGCATGATTTATAATCCTTTGGGTATATACCCAATAATGGGATGGCTGAGTCAAATGGGGTTTCTAGTTCTAGATCCTTGAGGAATCGCCACACTGTTTTCCACAATGATTGAACTATTATACAGTCCCACTAACAGTGTAAAAGTGTTCCTATTTCTCCACATTCTCTCCAGCACCTGTAGTTTCCTGAGTTTTTAATGATTGCCATTCTAACTGGTGTGAGATGGTATCTCATTGTGGTTTTGATTTGCATTTCTCTGATGGCCAGTGATGATGAACATTTTTTCATGTGTCTGTTGGTTGTATGAATGTCTTCTTTTGAGAAGTGTCTGTTCATATCCTTTGTCCACTTTTTGATGGGGTTGTTTGATTTTTCTTGTAAATTTGTTTGAGTTCTTTATAGATTCTGGATATTAGCCCTTTGTCTGATGAGTAGATTGCAAATATGTTCCCCATTCTGTAGATTGCAAAAATGTTCCCCCACTCTGATGGTAGTTTCTTTTGCTGTGCAGAAGCTCTTTAGTTTAATTAGATCCCATTTGTCAATTTTGGATTTTGGTGCTGTTGCTTTTGGTGTTTTAGACATGAAGTCCTTGCTCATGCCTATGTCCTGAATGGTATTACCTAGGTTTTCTTCTTGAGTTTTTATGACTTTAGGTCTAATATTTAAGTCTCTAATCCAATTTGAATTAATTTTCATATAAGGAGTAAGGAAAGGATTCAGTTTCAGCTTTCTACTTATGGCTAGCCAATTTTCCCAGCACCATTTATTAAATAGGGAATCCTTTCCCCATTTCTTGTTTTTGTCAGGTTTGTCAAAGATCAGATGGCTGTAGATGAGCGGTATTATTTCTGAGGGCTCTTTTCTGTTCCATTGGTCTATATCTCTGTTTTGGTAACAGTACCATGCTGTTTTGGTTACTGTAGCCTTGTAGTATAGTTTGAAGTCAGGTAGCGTGATGCCTCCCGCGTTGCTCTTTTGGCTTAGGATTGTCTTGACAATGCGGGGTCTTTTTTGGTTCCATGTGAATTTTAAAGCAGTTTTGTCCAATTCTGTGAAGAAAGTCATTGGTAGCTTAATGGGGATGGCATTGAATCTCTAAATTACCTTGGGCAGTGTGGCCATTTTCACTATATTGATTCTTCCTATCCATGAGCATGGTATATTCTTCCATTTGTTTGTGTCCTCTTTCATTTCACTGAGCAGTGGTTTGTAGTTTTCCTTGAAGAGTCCTTTACATCCCTTGTAAGTTGGATTCCTAGATATTTTATTCTGTTTGAAGCTATTGTGAATGGGAATTTATTCAGGATTTGGCTCTCTGTTTGTCTGTTACTGGTGTATAAGAATGCTTGTGATTTTTGCACATTGATTTTGTATCCTGAGACTTTTCTGAAGTTGCTTATCAGCTTAAGGAGATCTTGGGCTGAGACAATGGGGTTTTCTAAATATACAATCATGTCATCTGCAAACAGGGACAATTTGACTTCTTCTTTTCCTAACTGAATACCTTTATTTCTTTCTCTTGCCTGATTGCCGTAGCCAGAACTTCCAACACGATGTTGAATAGGAGTAGTGAGAGAGGGCATCCCTGTCTTGTGCCAGTTTTCAAAGGGAATTTTTCCAGTTTTTGCCCATTCAGTATGATATTGGCTGTGGTTTCTCATAAATAGCTCTTATTATTTTGAAATACGTTCCATCAATACCGAATTTATTGAGCGTTTTTAGCATGAAGGGCTGTTGAACATTGTCAAAGGCCTTTTCTGCATCTATTGAGATAATCGTGTGGTTTTTGTCTTTGGTTCTGTTTATATGTTGAATTACGTTTATTGATTTGTGTATGTGTAACCAACCTTGCATCCCAGGAATGAAGCCCACTTGATCAAGGTGGATAAGCTTTTTGATGTGCTGTTGGATTCGGTGTGCCAGTATTTTATTGAGGATTTTTACATTGATGTTCACCAGGGATAATGGTCTTAAAATTCTGTTTTTCTGTTGTGTCTCTGTCAGGCTTTCATATCAAGATGATGTTGGCCTCATAACATGAGTTAGGGAGGACTCCCTCTTTTTCTGTTGATTGGAATAGTTTCAGAAGGAATGGTACCAACTCCTCCTTGAATCTCTGGTAGAATTCGGCTGTGAATCCATCTGGTCCTGGACTTTTTTTGATTGATAAGCTATTAATTATTGCCTCAATTTCAGAGCCTGCTATTGGTCTATTCAGGGATTCAGCTTCTTCCTGATTTAGTCTTGGGAGAATGTAAGTGTCCAGGAAATTTTCCATTTCTTCTAGATTTTCTAGTTGATTTGCATAGAGGTGTTTATAGTATTCTCTGATGGTAGTTTGTATTTCTGTGGGGTCGGTGGTGATATCCCCTTTGTCATTTTTTATTGCACCTATTTGATTCTTCTCTCTTTTCTTCTTTATTAGTCTTGCTAGCGGTCTGTCAATTTTGTTGTTTTTTTTTTTTAAAAAACCAACTCCTGGATTCATTGATTTTTTGGAGGGTTTTTTGTATCTCTATCTCCTTCAGTTCTGCTCTGATCTTAGTTATTTCTTGCCTTCTGCTAGCTTTTCAATGCGTTTGCTCTGGCTTCTCCAGTTCCTTTAATTGTGATGCTAGAGTGTCAATTTTAGATGTTACCAGCTTTCTCTTCTGGGCATTTAGTGCTATAAATTCCCTCTACACACTGCTTTAAATGTGTTCCAGAGATTCTGGAATGTTTTATCTTTGTTCTCATTGGTTTCAAAGAACATCTTTATTTCTGCCTTCATTTCGTTATGTACCCAGTAGTTATTCAGGAGCAGGTTGTTCAGTTTCCATGTAGTTGAGCGGTTTTGATTGAGTTTCTTAGTTCTGACTTCTAGTTTGATTGCACTGTGGTCTGAGAGACAGTTTGTTATAATTTCTGTTCTTTGACATTTGCTAAGGAGTGCTTTATTTCCTTTTTTGGTCAATTTTGGAATAAGTGTGATGTGGTGCTGAGAAGAATGTATATTCTCTTGATTTGGGGTGGATAATTCTATAGATGTCTATTAGGTCCGCTTGGTGCAGAGTTGAGTTCAATTCCTGGATATCCTTGTTAACTTTCTGTCTCGTTGATCTGTCTAATGTTGACAGTGGAGTGTTGAAGTCTCCCATTATTATTTTATGGGAGTCTAAGTCTCTTTGTAAGTCTCTAAGGACTTGCTTTATGAATCTGGGTGCTCCTGTATTGGGTGCATATATATTTAGGAGAGTTAGCTCTTCCTGTTGAATTGATCCCTTTACCATTATGTAATGGCCTTCTTTGTCACTTTTGATCTTTGATGGTTTAAAGTCTATTTTATCAGAGACTAGGATTGCAATCCCTGCTTTTTTGTTGTTCTCCATTTGCTTGGTAGATCTTCCTCCATCCCATTATTTTGAGCCTATGTATGTCTCTGCATGTGAGATGGGTCTCCTGAATACAGCAGACTGATGGGTCTTGACTCTTTATCCAGTTTGCCAGTCTGTGTCTTTTAATTGGAGCATTTAGTCCATTTACATTTAAGGTTAATGTTGTTATGTGTGAACTTGTTCCTGTCATTATGATATTAGGTAGCTATTTTACTCATTAATTGATGCAGTTTCTTCCTAGCCTCGATGGTCTTTACATTTTGCCATGTTTTTGCAATGGCTGGTACTGGTTGTTCCTTTCCATGTTTAGGGCTTCCTTCAGGATCTCTTGTAGGGCAAGCCTGGTGGTGACAAAATCTCTAAGCATTTGCTTATCTGTAAAGGATTTTATTTCTCCTTCACTTATGAAACTTAGTTTAGATGGATATGTAATTCTGGGTTGAAAATTCTTTTCTTTAAGAATGTTGAATATGGCCCCCACTCTCTTCTGGCTTGTAGAGTTTCTGCCAAGAGATCTGCTGTTATTCTGATGGGCTTCCCTTTGTGTGTAACCCGGCCTTTCTCTCTGGCTGCCCTTAACATTTTTTCCTTCATTTCAACTTTGATGAATCCGACAATTATGCGTCTTGGAGTTGTTCTTCTCGAGGAGTATCTTTGTGGCATTCTCTACATTTCCTGAATTTGGATGTTGGCCTGCCTTACAAAGTTGGGGAAGTTCTCCTGGATGATATCCTGCAGAGTGTTTTCCAAATTTGTTCCATTTTCCCCCTCACTTTCAGGCACACCAATTAGACGTAGATTTGGTCTTTTCTCTTAATCTCATATTTCTTGGAGGTTTTGTTCATTTCTTTTACTCTTTTTTCTCTGCACTTCTCACTTCATTTCATTCATTTGATCTTCAATCACTGATGCTCTTTCTTCCAGTTCATCAAATCAGTTACTGAAGCTTGTGCATTTGTCATGTAGTTCTCATGTCATGGTTTTCACATCTATCAGTTCTTTTATGGCCTTCTCTGCATTGATTATTCTAGTTATCCATTCATCCATTCTTTTTTCAAGGTTTTTAGTTTCTTTGCGCTGGGTACGTAGTTCCTCCTTTAGCTCTGCAAAGTTTGATCCACTGAAGCCTTTTTCTCTCAACTCGTCAAAGTCATTCTCTGTCCAGCTTTGTTCCATTGCTGGCGATGAGGTGCATTCCTTTGGATGGGGAGATGCGCTCTGATTTTTCAAATTTCCAGCTTTTCTGCACTGCTTTTTCCCCATCTTTGTGGTTTTATCTGCCTTTGGTCTTTGATGATGGTGATGTACTGATGGGGTTTTGGTGTGGGTGTCCTTTCTGCTTGTTAGTTTTCCTTCTAACAGTCTGGACCCTTAGCTGTAGGTCTGTTGTAGTTTGCTTGAGGTCCACTCCAGTCCCTGTTTGCCTGAGTGTAAGCAGCGGAGGCTGCAGAAGACAGAATATTGCTGAACAGCGAGAGTTGCTGTCTGATTCTTGCTCTGGAAGCCTCATCTCAGAGGTGTACCCAGCTGTGTGAGGTGTGAGGTGTCAGTCTGCACCCAGTGGGGGATGTCTCCCAGTTAGGCTACTCAGGGGACAGGGACCCACTTGAGCAGGCAGTCTGTCCATTCTAGATCTCAACCTCCATGCTGGGAGAACCCCTGCTCTCTTCAAAGCTGTCAGACAGGGACATTTACATCTGCAGAGGCTTCTGCTGCTTTTTGTTTAGCTATGTCCTGTCCCCAGAGGTGGAGTCTACAGAAGCAGGCAGACCTCCTTGAGCTGCAGTGGGCTCCACCCAATTCGAGCTTCCTGGCCACTTTGTTTACCTACTTAAGCCTCAGCAATGTTGGCCTCCTCTCCCCCAGCCTTGCTGCCACCTTTCCATTAGATATCAGACTGCTGTGCTAGTAATGAGGGAGGCTCTGCGGGCGTGAGACCCTCTGGGCCAGGTGTGGGATATAATCTCCTGATGTACTGTTTCCTAAGACCCTTGGTAAAGTGCAGAATTAGGGTGGGAGTTACCTGATTTTTCAGGTGTTGTGTGTCTCAGTTTCCCTTGATGCCTCATCCTGCTTCGGCTCTCACTGGTCAGGCTGCACCCACTGACCAGCACTGACTGTCTGACATGCCCAGTGAGATGAACCTGCTACCTCAGTTGAAAATGCAGAAATCACCTGTCTTCTGTGTCACTCACGCTGGGAGCTGGAGGTTCGAGCTGTTCTTATTCGGCCATCTTGGGCGCCCCCCTATTTCTTGCTTTTTATATACCTAGTGGTACAATTTGGCTGTGTCTCCACACATATCTCGAATTGTAGCTCCCATAATTCCCACGTGTTGTGAGAGAGACCCAGTGGGAAGTAATTGAAACATGAGATGGGTCTTCCCCATGCTATTATCATGAAAATGGTTCCATCTCACAAGATCTGATGGTTTTATAAAGGGAAGTTCTTACAAACATTCTCTTTCTTGATTCCAGCCATGCAAAACATGACATTGCTCCTCTTTTGCCTTTCACCATGATTGTGAGGCCTCCTCACCCAGGTGGAACTGTGAGAAAATTAAACTTCTTTTTCTTTGTAAATTACCAAGTCTCAGCAGCGTGAGACTAATTTATTAGCACCGTGTGAACAGACTAATACATTAAATTAGTATCAGGTAGTAAGGTGCTGCTGTAAAGATACCCAAAAATGTGGAAGCACTTTTGGAACTGTGTAACAGCCAAAGGTTGTAACAGTTTGGAGGACTCAGAAGAAGACAGGAAAATGCAGGAAAGTTTGGAACGTCCTGGAGATTTGTTGAATGGCTTTGACAAAAATGTTGATAGTAATATGGACAATAAGGTCCAGGTTGAGGTGGTCTCACATGGAGATGAGGAATTTGTTAGAAACTTGAGTAAGGTCACTCACTATACAAAGAAAGTGATGGCATTTTGTCCCTGCCCTAGAGATCTGTGGAACTTTAACTTGAGAGGGACAATTTAGGGTACCTTGGGGAAGAAATTTCTAAGTGGCAATGTGTTCAAGAGGGAGCAGAGCATAAAAGTTTGGAAAATTTGCAGCCTGACAGTGCAGTAGAAAAGAAAATCCAATTTTCTGAGAAGAAATTTAAGCCTGCTGCAGAAATTTATGTAAATAATAAGAAGCCCAATGTTAATCACCAAAATAATGGGGAAAACATCTCCAGGGCATATCAGAGACTTAATAGCAGCCATTGCCATCACAAGCCTGTGGCCTCAGAGGAAAAAATCATTTCACTGGCCTAGCCAAGGACCCTCCTTCTGTGTGCAGCCTAAGGACTTAATGCCCTGCATCCCAGCTGCTCCAGCTATGTCTAAAAGGGGCTAAGGTACAGCCCTGGCCATGGTTCCAGAGGTTACAAGCCCCAAGCCTTGGCAACTTCCACGTGGTGTTGACCTTGTCGGTGCAGGAAGTCAAGAATTGAGGTTTGGGAGCCTCCATCTAGATATCAGAAGATGTAGAGAAATGCCTGGATGTCCAGGCAAAAGTTTGCTTCAGGGGTTGAGCCTTCATGCTGAACCTCTGCTAGAGCATTGTGGTAGGGAATTGTGAAGTTGGAGCCTCCACACAGAGTCCTCATTGGGCACTGCCTAGTGGAGTGTGATAAGAGGGCTACTGTCCACCAGCCCCCAGAATGGTACATTCAACAGCAGCTTGCACCATGCAACTAAAAAAGCCAGACACTAAAAGCCAGCTCATGAAAGCAGTCAGGAGGGGGCTATACCCTGCAATGCCTTAGGGGTGGAGCTTTCTATGGCCATGGAAAGCTACCTTTTTCATCAGCATGACCTGAATGTAAGACATGAAGTCAAATGATATCACTTTGGAACTTTAAGCTCTTTTGGCTTTAGGATTTGCATAGGGCTGTAACCCTTTTGTCTTGGATGATTTCTTTCAAAGAGGAAGGGATGTACCCCCTGTTATATCTAGGAATGCCTGTACCCCCATTGTATCTAGGAAGTAACTAAGTAGCTTTTGATTTTACAGGCTCAGAGGTGGAAGGAACTTGCCTTGTCTCCGTTAAGACTTTGTGCTGTGGACTTTTCAGTTAATGCTGAAATTAGTTAAGACTTTGGGGGACTGTATTGAAGGCATGATTAGTTTTGAAATGTGAGGACGTGAGATTTGGGAGGGGCCAGGGTTGGAATTATATGATTCAACTTTGTATCTCCACCCATATCTCAAATTGTAGCCCCCATAGTTTCTATGTGTCATGGGAGGGATATGGTAGGAGGAAATTGAATCATGGGCATGCATCTTCTTTATGCTGTTCTTGTGACAGTGATAAGTCTCACAATATCTGATGGTTTTATAAAGGGGAGCTCCCTGCACATGCTCTTTTTTCTTGCCTACTGCCATGTAAGGTGTGACTTTTCTCCTCCTTTGCTTTCTGTCCTGATTGTGAGGTCTTTGCAGCTACATGGAGCTGTGAGTCCATTCAGCATCTTTTTTTTTTTTTATTTTAAATAAATTACTCAGTCTTGGGTATGTCTTTATTAGCAGAATGAGAACAGACCAATACAGCTAGTAAAAATGATTGTTACATATAAACAAACTAGGTGGCTGAATTAATATGCCTACAAATTATTCTATATGGTTTTATAACAAATATTTATTTTGAAGATCTCACAATTTGGAGTTTATATATTTCAAAATAGATATTGATAAATAATTTAGACTGTATCACAATTGGACTCAAATTTGCTTTTTAAGGTTATCATCACACAGATAATATTAAATTTTATTAAGCCTCAGGAATTTATATTGTACATTAGTAAATCATGGTTTTAAAACACAATTTGAGCAGTTTTTTTCTTTGTAAATGCATATTTGTACTTAGAAAATTTTATTTAGTTCCATCCTATGAGAGTTTTTGGTGGTATGTGTCAGTTATTTTGAGTAATTATAGTAAAAATAATGTAGGCAACCGATATGTTATAGATTGTCTTTTAATAACCATAATCTTTAAAACTTGCATCTCCATGTATTTTTAAAATGTCACCTTTCCAATTTATTTATTTTATTTATTTTTATTTTTTATTTTTTTTGAGAGAGTTGTACTCTTGTTGATCAGGCTGGAGGGCAATGGCTCAATCTTGGCTCATCACAGCCTCCACCTCCTGGGTTCAATGAATTCTGCCTCAGCCTCCCAAGTAGCTGGGATTACAGGCATGCACCACTGAGCCCAGCTATTTTTGTACTTTTAGTAGATATGGGGTTTCTCCATGTTGGTGGTCAGGCTGATCTCAAACTCCCAACCTCAGGTAATCCATCTGCCTTGGCCTCCCAAACTGCTGGAATTACAGATGTTAGACACCATGCTCAACCCAATTTATTTATTTTTAATAGTGAGATGAATGTGTATATGATCAATGAAAGCCTTAAACAAAGCCTCCTGGTCTATAAAATTTACATTTATCCTTTGTGTCCTGTTTCTTACATCTGCACAGAACTCTCAGAACATTGGGTAATCAATACCCACAGCTCACTGCTAGATAAGGTCTTTATTGCTTGAGATGGGAAAGCTTAAGGAGAGTTAAGTAACTTATACAAGGTCAGTGTGAATTGTTTTCTGAGGTAGGGTTAGGATACAGATTAACTATCCTCATAGCTATTTCTACATTCTCTGAGCATAGTTGTTCCAGGCAGGCCAGTGACAGAGAATCTCTTTTAATTGTACATCTTTATTACAAAGTTTAAGCACAGACAGAAACATATTTCCAATTGTGCATTTCTGCATATTTTAGACCAACATTTTTTACAGACAGATTTTCTTGGAGGAACTACTTGAAAAAAGCTTCTGTTGTTCACACACATACACACATACACACAAACATACACACACACACACACAAATATATATATATATATATATATTAGATACTAATATTCTGGTTTATAATGTATATAATATTTATTGTAGTTTTTAGCTAAATGTTTAGAATCATGTTTCTTTCTTATAACAAATGTTAAATGTATTAATTGCTTCTTTAAAAAAACTCCAAGTTATTGTTCTCAATAGTTTTAAAAGTATATTACGTATGCTTAATGTTTTCAATATTTCATTATTACAGTAACTTGTTTTTCACAAATTGGATATATATTAATAAATATGTAATTTTATATCAGGGGTCTCTTAATTATAGTAGAGTCTTTCTACTTTAGTATTCTACTATAACTTTATTTTTCTGAAAACACAATATACTTTTTTCAGCAGCACAGCTTATTTCTATGCTTAGCACATCCCACCTTCACTTTAGTCTTGTGCATTTTTTCCCCTTCAACCTTTTAGGCTGACTATGATTTATAGGTCCAGTCAAATCTATGACTGTCTGAGCAACTTGGATGCCATATCCATTATTATTTTGCCATGGGTTCTTATGATCACTTTGACCAAGTTTCTAAAGCAGTCAGCATTCATATAGTCTGCAAGCATTTAGCACTGCTGCTGTCAGGGGCACTTTGTAATGCTACATTACTTTCCTGACTGATTTGCTCTTTGTCATTATTTCTCTCAGTTTGAATCTCTCATCCTGTTTCCTGAACTGATATTTAAATTGTGTCTTCACTTTATAAATTTTATTTAATGTTTAGCTTAATTATATGCCCTTTAAATTGACTTACTTTTATTTTTGTTATTAATACATTTTTCTTTTTTAGATTACATAGTGTGTATATGACCTTGACAACCTCATTAGTGCAAATGATAACAGTTTCCTACTTACTAAACTGACTTTAATATAATCACCTAAACTTAACCTCTGTGAGATAATTCACGTCATTCAGTTTACATTATTATAACCTGTATGTTCCAAATATACAAGTAACATAATACTTTCCCATTTTGTATCAATGGAGTTTGTTTCACTTACTTCACCTAATGAATATGCCAACTTCCTGTTAATTTTTTCTACCAATATCAAAAGAAAGAAAATATATTCTTTGGAAGCATAAATTTTTATAGGTAAGTCAGTCATTTATCCTAAAACCTGCCTTGAAATGATAGGAATATTGTGATGATCATCTAATTGTGTATGAGTTATTATTTTAGGAAGGGTAATTGTTATTTCTCATTGTTTATTTTCAAAACAAAACTTCCACATATTGAAGTGAGGTGTTAAGTATTAAAATAATAAACTAAGATACAACATATGCACAGTAACTGATATTGTAAGGGTTTTCCAAAAATATTACCTTTATTTTGCATTTTCCTCACTGAGTTTTTCTGTTTGGAAAATACATGCAACTAGAACAACCAAATGTGTTGTTGGTTAGAATAAATTTAATTGATCATCATGTTTAGATATAAGTAAAAACCACCCGTCATACCTAGTACAAATTATTCTCATTAGTAATCAGTTTAATTTAAAATTGTCTATATTTGTGATACACATAGATAATGGCTTTTTTCCCCATTGTTGCCTTCCATGATGTTTATCGACTCATTCTAAATTAACCTTTGAAAAACTCTCGTCAGATTGAATGCCTTCTGGGGTTCAAATATAAGAACAGTTTTTATATTTCAATTAAATGTCTTGTATTTTTAATTTAAAAATTTAATGCTTCACTTATTGAAAAAAAAAAGTCATGCTCTAGTTAAATGCAAAACATTGATTCTGGATGCTTTTCAAAGCTTCTCCTCAACCCAGATAGGAACTCAATTTGGTACAGGCACCAGCAGTAAAATAATGAGAAATGGTCTGTTTTTTAAATTAATGTTTGTCTCTCTTTTCTGATTATTTCCAGGTTAAGGCAGCATTGTGATGAGTGGATTAAAGGAAGAGCTTATATTGTAATTATATTTGAATTTCTCTCCTGACTGCCAGAATCCTGTTTATGGAAGCTGTCCAAATATAACTGTAGGCACATAGATTATTTGGAATGTCCTTATGGCAAACTATGCTTTTCACATAAATGTCCTTATGGCAGACTATGCTTTTCACATGTGCAGGACGTGGCTTTCATTCTTTCAGGGTGAACTTTAGTGATATGTCCATTAACGTTCAGCCCTAGTGCTATGCTCCACGTCCTCTGATTAATGATGACTCCAAAATTTCTTAAGTGGATTTTTTTAAAGATATGTTACCTAATAACTAACAGTCTCCTCTTGGCTCAGAAAAGACTCCTCATATAATTCAGAATATGTAAAAAGACAAAAGTGCAACCTGTCTTTGTTTTGTCATTATTTTTTGTGATGTTCAAGAGATAGTAAGATAATAGTCTTCTTCTCTTGCAGAGTAAGAAATATCCTTCCTTTCTTATAGAAATGGTCAGTTGGTCTGAATGGTTCTCACGGAAAACCATGTCACTTTGAAATTAACCATATATATTTAATACACAATTGGACTATATATAAAATATATATTATATTATATATATAATATTATATATGCATATATATATATACAAATACATGCTCTTCAAATTTCTCATCTTGATTTTTAGAAGTTGCCTGAGGACTGTCCCACCACTCCCATCAAAGCTAATGCATGTACCCACTATTGAAGAGTATAAGTGTAAGTTTTCCTTGTTTAAATCTACCCAGCTTCACCCTTGCTCTGAGACAGAGCATAAGATCCAGGCTTCTGGGGGTTCTTCAACCCAAGCCAACACCTGAATCACCTGACTACTTCTAGCAGGGAACATAAGTCAGGCATAAATCCCACCACCAAGCACCTGCAAGCAGCAACTAGTTGCCTAAGGGCCAGCCTACATAGCCCATTACAAAAACTGCTAGCACCAGAGCATAATCCATGGTAACTAGAAGAGCCTCTCATGACTACTGCTACTGCCATCACCCATGTCAACACAGATGCCACAGGAGGTTGACAGCCTGCTCCCCTGACTGGTACACTCCTAGCAATAGCTAAAATTGGCATCCAAGAAAGTTACCCAGAAGGCCAATAATCTGCCTACTTAAAACTGTCAAAACAGGTACCAGAATATACTGCCCAAAGGCACAAAGATAGACAAACTTATCCCACCACTACTACCACTGAAACCTGAGGAAGGACCCATCTGGCATTTCAGTCCCCAGCACAACCTCAGCACAACCTCACCACAGCCTCTACTGATAACCACACTCTAACACACCAAAGAATGCACAGAAAACACTAAGACTATTTATAGCAAATGAAATTGTACAGAGAATTATACAGAGTCACACAACCAAAAGCAAAGTCAGACAGCTCCACCCAATCTATATTATAGTAATATCTTCAACAAAAGTAAATGAAACGATAAAAAGAATCTGTTGCTCTAGTTGTGCAGAAATCTACATAAAGATAAAAGAAACATACAAAAGCAAGGTAGTATGAATGGCAAGTTTATCAAAGAGATAGATATCATCTTAAAAATCAGACAAAAATTCTAGTAATAAAAGTTTATTAGAGGAATTATAAAATATACTTGAAAGATTAGACAATAGGCTAGACCAAACAGAAGAAAACAACTACAGAATTTGAAGACAGGTGTTTTGAAATAATACAGTCAGACAAAAATTAAAAATACACATTTTTAAATGAACAAAGCTTTCAAGAAATTTGAAACTACATAAAGTAATAAAACTTAAGAATTATTAGTATTCCAAAGGGGAGAAATGATGAAAAAAGTTTAGAAAACCTATTAATGAAATCATTGAAAAAACTTTCCAATTCTAGCAAGAGTTTTAGATACTCTGACAGACAATGCCCAGCAATTTCCACAAAAAAAAAAAAAAAAAAAAAAAATACATTGCAAAAAAGGACATCACCAAAAGACATTCTGCAGAACTTTTCTTTAGTTCAGCTAAAGACAAGGTCCTTGTTTCTCCCACAGCCACAAAAATTTAGGCTCGTAGATGGTTTGAAGGGTGAGGAAAGCAGGGTTTTATTGGGAGAAAAAGGGGATACAGGGACTCTTGCTAGGCTAAAGTTTCTGCTACAGTGCTTCCCAACTAGCAGTTCGAATCCCAAGTTTCACACAGGAATAGAAGGGACTCCTCCCTGCTGCAAACGGCATGAACTTCTGTGGCTCCACCCTAGCATGCATTCCCAGTATGCAGGTCCGTTGGAGTATTTATGCAGACCCCCCTCCGACCTGGCTGTCTCATGTCCCCCGATTGAGAAGTACATCTAACTGCCATTAGATTAAGAGTAAGAACAAAGATGGATCTTAACTGCTTCCTGTTGACAGGGGGCACTGTTCTGGGGAAATGGCAGTCACATCTCTGGCGGAGGCCTATCCAAGGGTTCCCAGTAGAAGGGGCCATCTTCAGAGTCTCTAGTTTAATGAATGTATGGGTTCCCTTCCCCTGAGCCCAATACTAACCCAACCAGTTTAAGGTTTAGGAAATTAACTTTTTCTAGATTGGAGGATGCATCCAATGGAGTGTCACATAGTACAGAGACACAATTACCTATCAGTGAAGAGAGGACAGAGGAGAAGAAATAAAAATAAAAACATAAAAAAGGCATTTTTTTCAAAGGAATCCCAGGGGTTCAGGATGCATTCTAAAGGTGTACAGACTGAAGATGAATGACACCCATTTAGAAAGAGGGGAATGGGTATCCCTGGTTTCCTTTTCTTCTAGCAGATACTCAGGGTACATGAGCGAGAGAAGGAAAAGCATTCTTTTTCTCTTCCTCCATCCTTGCATCCCTGAATTCAAGCAAGCTAGGCAGGTGCTGCTGTGGTTGTTAAAGCAGCTTGCACCCATGAAGCAAGGATGCCCTTAGAGAATAGGAATTATCCACTCTAACCTGTGTATCTTACCCACCTACTGTCAATAGCCTTAGAGTTCCCTAGATCTCATTTAAACCATGGATACTAATGTGGCCTTTATCCATGAAACAGGAAGATTGGGGTTGGCTTAATTGGCAGGAATCTGACATCCATCAAAGCCAATCCAAAGGCCCATCATCATAAGACTGAATGGTTTGCAAAATAGACTTTACTTTTATACTTGATCTGATTATTTGCATAAAGTGCAGCAATAATAATGATCTCCACATACACCTTTTGGATTGGCTTTGATGGAAGTTCATTCCACGAGTAATCTCAGATAAGACCTTTTAAAGACGAGCCCAACCATGGGTTTGTATCCTCAGTCACATATGAATTAGGTGATCCTTTCCTTGTAAGGTCCCATAATAAACTTGGAGTTCCTGGGCCTGTTAGAAAGTGACATTCTTTACTGACCACAAGTCAGCCTCCCTGTACAGAGACTGCATAGACAAGGGTTAGAGGCCAGTCTCCTCACTGGGCTTTTATTGGGTCTGAAAGTCGAGATTGACTCCTTAAAGGAAAGCATATTCTTCCGGTAAAAAAGTTGATAAAATAATCACTTTCTCCAATTGTGTTCTATAGCAGAAGAAAAAATGAATTCTTATTGCACTGATGAAAACAGCTGTATTTCCATAAGAATATTCACAGTAAGTTTCCAAATTCTGGAGGAAGCATGCTCCAAATGTTGATCACAGAAGTATACCTTACTTATTTGAAAAAGACCATAAATAGTTCAAAGCAAGTCTCCTTGACTCTGAAAAACAAAACATGGATCAGCAATACTCCAAGCAAAAGTCAGAAAGGTTGCCTTACCTTCCTGAGTTCAGTACATTTAGTTAACTCTTGTTTTGCTTGATATTCCTTAACATTTCAGTGCTTCATTAGTCCTGTACATTTTCCTTTATTCTAATGTTACAGTTTCCAACGTTGGAAGAATGTATTTGAAAGCATCTTTTTAAGTTCTATAGTCTATTATAAACCACCTTTGGAAATAATTAAAACAGCACAACAATTGTCTGTGAATAGCAAAATGTCCAGGGTAGTTACAGCTACAGCTATAAACACAATTGACAAAGAAGTTTAGTTACCTCTGTGGTTTAAAATAGCTTAACATAAAAACTTTAATTATTATTGACAGCATATACTCAGGCATTCAATTTTAGAAATTTCATAATATTTTGGAACATACATCAGCATTACTTAACAAGATATGACCTAAAAAAGGATGAGCATCATTTTGGCCATCCCATGTTCCTAAATGTGTCAGATAATCCTGTTTACTTCTCTTTTATGGACACTTCAGGGGCCCTCTGATATATTCAAAAAGACAGGCGCTAGGACAGACAATTTTGAAACTAAAGCTTGCTTTTGGGAAGGCTGCTAAATGTTCAAGGTTTAAATCACTTGGTATTATAAAGCAGAATTTCAGATTAGTATAAGTTTTTTTGCCAAAATGATGGCTCAGATGTGTCAAAGATGCATAAACCTTTTGTAACCCTTTACAAATTTTGCCAAAGAGCAGATTAGTGCATTAGGAAAGACTTGTTATCCTTTTACTTGAACACTCAATTTACGGAAAAACCATATAATGCCCTTTTTAAAAAAAATTTCGTCAATATGTTCCCACAGAGAACCTATTCTGCAAGATTAATTTCCACAATTCTTCCATCCCTTCTTTGAACCTTCAGCTTTTTCCTAATTTAACTCAAAACAATTATTTAACCCTAGACAAAAGTTTACATTTCCATGCATGTTTCACTGTTCTTACACATGTTGGGGAAACCAGTCCCACATCACCCAGTGGGTACCCTGAGTTTGGTGGAGACAAAGGAGTTACAAAGAGACATAATACACATTTAAAAGGCAGGTCCAGGGACCAGAGCATTGAAGGCTTGCTCATGGCCCAGAGCTCTCAGCTATACCCAATTTATTGGTTTACAAGCTCTTTGTTCTTAGAGTGGATGGGAGGGGGAAGAAGCGAGAGCTCTCAGCTATACCCAATTTATTGGTTTACAAGCTCTTTGTTCTTAGAGTGGATGGGAGGGGGAAGAAGCGAGAGCTCTCAGCTATACCCAATTTATTGGTTTACAAGCTCTTTGTTCTTAGAGTGGATGGGAGGGGGAAGAAGCATTGAGGAAAAGGATTAACTAGTAAAGGAGAACTTGTGAATCATTCGATAAGATGTATAGCAGTGGTGGTTTCTGTGAATTTCCTTGAACAAAGGCCTGTGTCTCAACTACTTAAGATCTTTAATATATCAGGACTTAAATGGGTGAGAGTAGGTTTCAGGAGGAGCCAAGATGTTTGATTTTACTCCACTGCTTCAAGGGAGTGTTATCTCCCTGAGCAACCTGTGGAATGCTGCTGAGCGGTTATGCTCTTGGGGCATAAAGACATGAAGACAATAAGGAGACTTTTCTTCTCAGAGGCTGCCCATGGCTCTCCATGGGTGTCTCACACAGGGGAGACCAACTCATCTGGCACCCAGAAACTCTCTTTCCCACAATATACCTTTCACATAAATGTGTTTTTAGCAGTTTCAATTATCTCCTAGCAATTTTTAACATTAAGGTAAAACCTGGTAAGTTGCTTTAATTGTGTCCTAAGTGCAGTCAACATTTGCCTTCTTAATTAGGGTTGTGGTTAGTTTCATATGTCCCCAGGTCCTACCTGTTGTGAACTTGGCAAATAAAATAGTTCTCAAAACCCAAAAAGCAGTTCCTTACCTCAAAACACTTAGCAAATCTTGCATCTGATCTGAATTTTACCCATAGTCTTTAGGGCAGTTTTTATTTCTTAAAGATTAAAGTCACCAAACCGAAGGGTACCATAGATTTTATGTTCCCTTTAAAAAAAATACTAGATCCAAGCACTTGTGTTTCTGCCAAATTAAATAGAGCACTTTTTACAGACATTACACACATCACACACACAGGCAGGGGAAAACCCAGTCCCCAGGTGGGGTTTATTAAGAGACAGGGCTAAGAGAACAAGTAGAAAAAAGAAGAAATGTTCCCTAAGGCAGGATTGGTAAACAAAGCCTTGCCACCAAAGTTACAAGCCATGCCCTCAGGATGTAAAACAAATTGGAGGCTTCATTTCACAACCACCATTTTACAGGAAATATAAACAGTAATAGTTGTGGAGCCTGACCTGGTAAAAATGTCTTCTAAAAGGAAAAAAAAAAAAAAATCCTTTAAAGGTTCACTGCTTATGGGGTAGTGAAGGGGAAGAAAGAAACAGTGTAAAAATGCCTGGGAAAGAACCTCTTGTTCTTATGCAAGTGGTTCTTCCACCAGGAAGAAAAGTTTAATTACTTTCCAATGGAGCTGAACCCCTTGGCACAGGAAGAGAGGGTTCTAGTGCTGTGTTTGGAAACCAGCCAGCTGTCCCAGGCATTCCCAACCCAGCAGGGAGGGGAGGGTAGAGGGGAGCTGCTGTTTGCCAGTCCTTTCCAAAAAAAGAAAAGGCTGTGAAAAGGTCCCAACGCCCTGGAGCAATACAAGTGTGAGTGTGCAGTTTCCTGTAAACTCAGACATCTGAGGATGAAAAGGCTTAGAAGCCACAGTGATAGGTTTTGAGTCCCCATTTTATTCACCACTTCTTGAGTCCCACGTTGGGCGCCAAAAACGTTGCAGGAATTTTCATTAGTTCAGCTAAAGATAGGGTCCCTGCTAGAGTGCTTCCCATTTGGCCGTTCGAATCCCAGGTTCCACACAGAAAGAAAAGGGGCCAGGTTCTTCCCTACTGCAAACTGTGTGGATTTCTGTGGCTCCACCTCAGTGCACATCTCCAGTGCATGGTTCAGTGGGAGTATTTCTGGGGACCCTCTCCCACAAGGATGTCTCAATATTATAATCAGATTGTCTAAAGACAAACTGAAGGAAAAAATTCTATAATCAGCAAGAGAAACATGTCCTGTCACCTCTAGAGAAAAGTCCATAAGACTAATAACAACTGCTCAGCAGACCCCTTACAGGCTACAAGAAAATAGGATGGCATATTCAAAGTGTTGAAAGAAAAAAAAATCAGTCAAGAATACCATGTGAAGCAAAATTAAACTTTATAAGTAAAAAAGAATTGAAGCTATTCTTAGACAACCAAATGCAGAAATAACTAATCAGCACAAGATCAACTATACAAAAAATACTCTAAGGTGTTCTAAACATAGAAACAAAAGACAATCAATATTCACCATTGTGAAAACACATGAAAGTGTAAAACTCACAGATAATGCAATCACACAAAGGAGAAATAGAAAGGAATCAATTGCCTTTACTATAGAATTCTATTTAACTACAGAGACAGAGAAAAAGAAAGAAACATATAATTTATAAAACAAGTATAAAACACAACAATATGCAGAAACAAAATTTAAAAATCAATATTGACTTTGAACATAAATTAAGTGCTCCCTTAAAATAGATTTGTGGAATGGCTTTTAAAAAATCATCAAACTATATGTTGTTTACAAGAAACTCACCTTATCTACAAACACATATAGACTGAAAGTAAAGGGGTGGAGAAAGATGTTTCACACAAATGGTCACCAAAAGAGACCAGATATACTTAGATAAATCAGACTTTAAATAAAAAATGGTAAAAGTAAATAAAAATAAATAAATAAATAAATAAGGTTATTATATAATGATAAAGGGACTGATTCAGCAGAGAAATATAATAATTCTAAGTATGTATGAATCCAACACAAGGTAACTCAGCTATACAAAACAAACACTATTAGATCTAAAGAAGGACATAGATGACAACAAAAGAAAAGTAGGGGACTACAACATTGCAGTCACAGCATTAGAAAAATTTGAGAGAAAAAATTAACAAACAAAAATTAAACAATTAAACTTTAGACAAAATGAACCTAACAGATATTTACATAACACTACACCTAACAAGTGTAGAATATCTATTCCTCTCATCAATGTATGAAACTGATAGAACACGTTAGATAGCAAAATAAATCTCAAAAACTTTAAAAGAATGTGATCATATCAATTATCTTCTCAGATCACAGTGGAAAAAAACTAGGAGTCAATATCAGAAGGAACTTTAGAAAATATGCAAATATATGAAAATTGAACATCTTGCTTCAGAACAATCATTGGCTCAAGGAAGAAATAAAGCCATAAATTTAATAAAATGCAACAAATACAAATGAAAACATAGCATACCAAAACATGTGAAATACAACAAAAGCAGTGCTAAAAGAAACGTTTATAGCATTAAAAACCTACATCAAAAAAATGGGGATTACAAATTAACAGCCTAATGTGACATCTCAAAGAACTAGAAAAGCAAGAGTGGTCAAACAGAAACACAAAATTGATAGAAGAAAAGAAACAACAAAGTTAGAGCTTAATTAACTAAATGAAATAGAGATCCCCCCCTCCAAAAAAAAAAACAGTTAAAGGGATAAATGAAAAAAAAAAGTTGTTTCATCAAAAAAGATAAACATAAATGATTATGTTTACCATAAACTTTTAGGTAGACTAACCTTAAAAAAAGAGAGATGCTCCAAATAGATGAAATTAGAGATGAAAAAGATGATATTACATTTGATAATACAGAAAATACAAAAAGTTATCAGAGACTATATGAACAACTATAGGCACACAAACTAGGGAATCTAGAAGAAACAGACAAATTTCTGGAAACGTTCAACCCCCCAAGATTAAAGGAAACCTAAAAAGACTAATATTGAGTACAGCTTGAATCAGTAATAAAAAATTATTTGAATAAATAAAAGCTCAGGATAAGATGGATTCACAGCCAAATTCTACCAAATATACAAAGAACTTCACCAATTCTCCCGAAACTGTTCCAAGAAATCAGTAAGTAAGGAATAATTGATAACTCATTCTACAAGGCTAGTATCAGCTTGATATCAAAATCAGACAAAAGAAAAATTGAAGAAAACAGAATATCAACATCCTTCAAGGAGAAAGAGACAAAAACCTTCCAAATATAATAGCAAAATGAATCCAACGGCACATTAAAGAGACCATAATCAAATGGACTTAAAACAGCTATGCAAGAATAGTTCAACATATGTAAATCAATACCTGTGACACATCACATAAACACAAAAAAAATCATCAAAATAGATATATGAAAAGTATTGATAAAATACTCTGTCTCTAGACAGAGAAGAAAAATGACTCAATATAATAAAGATCGCATATGACAAAGTGACACTCAACATCATTCTGACTGGGGAAAATTTGGAAACATTTTCTTTAATAACTCAAACTAAACAAGGATGTCAACTTTTACCACTTCTATGTAACATGGTAATATAATTCCTAATCAGAGCAATCATACAATATAAGAAAAACAAAAACAAAAACAATCAAATTGAAAACAGAGGAACTTGAATTATACCTGTTTGCTGAAGATGTGATGTTGTACCTAGAAAAACAAAATTGAAAAATGATACATGCCTATGTTTTATAAATTAATTCAGTAACCAATAACATCTCAGGATACAAAATTGACATACAAAAAAGTCAATAGAATTCTAAACACCAGGACACAAAATTGACACACAAAAAATCAATAGCATTTCTATACACCAATAATGATATAGCTAATAATATCAAGAAGGCAATCCTATTTACATTGCCTAAAAATAACTCTAGGAATGTATTTGAGCAAGAAGATAAAAGCTATCCATAATAAAAACTATAAAAGCTAAAAAAAAATAAGATAGATTGTAGATAACAAAAACAAATGGAACAATATCTCATGCTCATGGATTGGGAAAAATTAATATTATTAAAATAATCACACTGCCTAGAGAAATCTACTAATTTAATATAATTCCTATCAAAATACCATTTTTTAAGAAAATGTAAAAGTACCATTTTAAAATTTATATAAAGTCTAAAAAGAGTCTTTGTAGTCAACGTATCTCAAGCAAAATGAATAAAGTTGTAGGCATCAGATTACCTCACTTTAAATTTTATTACAAAGCTATATAAACAAAACAGCATGGAACCACTATAAAAAATAGACACATAGAAAATGTATAGAATATGTAGTCCATAAATAAAGTCAAACATTTAAACTCAATTGCTCTTTGATAAATTCACCAAGAACATACACTGAGGAAAGGACATCCTTATCAAAAACATGCTGGGAAAATTGAATTGTCATATATAGAAAAATGAAACTAAATAACTATGTCTCAGCACATACAAACGTCAACTCAAGATGAATTTAAAATGTAAATGTATTACCTGATCTTCATAAAGACTAGAAGAATACCTAGGGAAAACTCTTCAGAACATTCATCTGGGTGAATAATATATGACTAAGTTCTCAAGCACAAGCAACAAAAAACAAAATAGAAAAATAGAACTAAATTAAACTAAAAGGTTGTTGCACAGCAAGAAAAATGATATGTAGATTTAAGAGACAACCTGCAGAACTGGAGAAAATATTTGCAAATTATGCATATGACAAGGGTCAAATATCCAGAATACACGTAATACTCAAATGACACAACAGGAACAGCAAAATAAACCGCATTAAAAAGGAGGCAAAGAATGTGAATAGACCCTTGTCAAAAGAAGACATACACTGGCCAACATGTTTATTAAAAAAATAAACTCCACAAAACTGTCAGAGAAATGCAAATTTAAACCACATTGATATATCATCTTACACCAGTCAGAATAGCTATCATTAAAATTGTCAAATACAACTGATGTTGGCAAAACTATAGAGGTAAGGGAACTCTTATATACTCATGGTAGTAAGGTAAATTATTACAACCATTGTAAAAAATAATATAAAAATTTATTGAACTAAAAATAGAACTACCATTTGTTCCAGCAGCCTGATTAGCGAGTATCTACCCAAAGGAAAATAAATCGTTATAGGAGGTAGAGCAAGATGCCTGAATAGAACATTCCAGTGATCATCTTCCCCACAAGAACACTATACTGAATAACTATTCACAAAATAAATTACCATCGTAAGTAGCAGAACTCAAGAGTATAACCCAGTGCCTGGTTTTTACATCATGTCAAGCAGAAGCATTGAAAGAGGTAGTTAAGACAATCTTGAATTGCCTATACTGCCCCCTCCTATCCCCTATCAATTCTGTGTGGCATGGAGAAAGAATCTGTGTGCTTGGGTAAGGGATAGTAAAGTGATTGGATGATCTTGGATTGGAAGTCAGGGCTACCTGTCACAGCCAAATTCCTTCCATTTAAGGGAAAAAAGGGAGGATAATGAAGACTTTGTATTGCAACTTGTACACCAGCTCAGCCACACTAAAATAATGCACCACACAGAGTCCTAAAGTCCTGATTCCAGGCCTTAGTTTCCAGAAGGCATCACCTACTGACTAAAGAGCCCATCAACCTTGAATAAACATCGGTAGAATCTAGGCAGTAGTTACCAAAGGCCTGAGGAGACTGTGGAAATTGAAAGAAACTCTTTCTGCTTATGTAAAGGAGAGAGAAAATAAAGATGACTTTGTCTTACAACTTGGGTACCAGCTCAACTCCAGTAAAATAATGCAACAAGTAGATTGTGAAAACCCCTGATTCCAGGTCCTATCTCCTGAATGGCATTTCTAGATCTATCCTGGGCCACAAACAAACCTTCTGCCCTGAAAGGAAAGGCCTAGTACTGGAAGGATTCCTCAGTTATTGCCATAGGCCTTGGGTAAGATTCAGGACACTGCTGGCTTAAGGTATGACCCAGCATATTCACAGAGGTGGTGGCCACAAGAGTGCCTGCATTATTCTTACCCAACTTCAGGCAAGTAATCCAGGAAATTCTGAATGTTACCCAACACCACCAAGGCAGTACTTTAATAAGTCTCCAAGAGTCACAGCATTACTGGGTTTGGGGCTTGGCCCTAATGCAGATGTAGTTGAAGTGACCAAAAAAAGGTGGATCATAATACACAAATCTCTGAATACTTGAAAAGCCTTCTAAAATAGGACAGAAACAAAAATGTCCAGGCTTCAAAGATTAGAATACATACCAGATTCATCAATGTCCAGTCATCGATGAACATCTATAAGCCTCAAGACCATCCAGGAAAACATAACAGAACTTAATGTGTAGAAGAAAGAATTAGTGAGATTGCATACAGGCTATGTGAAAATACAGAGTCAGAGGAGACAAAAGAAAAAAATTTAAAAATGAAGCACAGCTACAAGATATAGAAAGCAGCCTAAAATGAACAAATCTAAGAGTAATTGATCTCAAAGAGGAGGTAGAGAAAGAGTTTGGCATAGAAATTTTATGCCAAAAGGTAGTAACATAATTTTCCAAGCCTAGAGAAAAATGAATGTTCAAGAACAAGAAGGTTGTAGGACACCAACTAGATTCAATTTGCTTAAGAAGATCTCAAGGAATAGTGTCACTAGGATCGTTACAAATTCTTCTTTGAATGTCTGCTAGCATTCTGCTGTGAATCCATCTGGTCCTGGACTTCTTTTGTTGATAATTTTTTAATTAAAATTTCAATCTCACTGCTTGTTATTGGTCTGTTCAGGGTATCTATTCCTGATTTCACCTAGTTTACATGCCTAAAGATGTTCCATAGTCGCATTGAAGGGTCTTTTATATTTCTGTGTTGTCAGTTGTAATATCATCTATTTTTATTTTCTAATTGAGTTTATTTGGATTCTTTCTCTTTCCTGTTTGGATAATCTTGCTAATGGTCTATCAATTGATTTATCTTTTCAAAGAACCAACTTATTGTTTCATTTATCTTTTGTACTATTTTGTAAAAAAATCATTTAATTCTGCTGATATTGGTTATTTCATTTTGTCTGGTGGGTTTGATTTTGTTTTGTTCTTGTTTCTCTAATTCCTTGAGGTGTGACCTTAGATTGTCTGTTTTTGCTCTTTTGGATTTTTTGATGTAGGCATTTAAGTCTATGGGCTTTCCTCTTAGCATCACCATTGCCATATGCCAGAGGTTTTGATAGGTTGTGTTACTATTATCATTCAGTTAAAGGATTTTTTTTTTAATTTCCATTTTGGTTTCACTTTTGACAGAATGAACATTCAGGAGCAGGTGATCTTACTTCCATCTATTTGCATGGTTTTCAAGGTTACTTTTGCAGCTGATGTCTGGTTTTATTCCACTGTGGTCTGAGAGAGTGCTTGATATAATTTCAGTTTTATCATAGGTATTAAGGTTTGTTCTGTGGCCTATATCTTGGAGAAAGTTATATGCACTGAAGAATAAAATATATGTTCTGGATTTTGGGACAGAATATTCTGTATATATCTGTTAAGTCCATTTGTTCCAGGGTGTAGTTTAAATCTATTGTTTCTTTGTTTGTGTTTTGATAACCTGTCTAGTGCTGTAAGTGAAGTATTGAAGTCCGCAATTATTATTGTGTTGCTGTCTATCTCATTTCTCAGGTCTATTAGTAATTGTTTTATGAATGTGGAAGCTCCAGTGTTAAATTTATAGATATTTAGGATTGTGATATTTTCCTATTGGACAAGGTCTTTTATCATTATATAATGTCACTCTTTCTTTTTTCAACTGCTGTTTCTTAACTTTTTTTTTTTTTGGTCTCATATAAAATAGCTACTCTTGCTTGCTTTTGGTGTTGATTTCCATAGAATGTCTTTTTCCACCTTTTTACCTAAGTATATGTGAGTCATTTTGTGGCAGGTGAGTCTCTTGAAGACCACAGATGGTTGGGAAATTCTTGTTCAATCTGCAAGTCTGTATCTTTTAAGTGGAACATTTAGGTCATTTATCTTCAACATTAGTATTGAGATGTGAGGTACCATTCCATTCATTGTGCTATTTGTCGCCTATATATATGTTTATATTTTTGTTGTATAGATACCATTACATTTAAGCTTTTAAGAGGTGTTTTTGATATGTTTCCAGGATTTGTTTCAAGATTTAGAACTCCTCTTACCAGTTCTTATAGTGCTGGCCCCCTAAATTATTATATGTAGTCAGTATTATCCTAATACCAAAACCAAGAGAGAAAATAGCCAAAAAGAGAAACTACAGACTAATATCACTGATAAACATATATGCAAAAATCCTTAAGAAAATACTAACTAATCAAATCCGACATGTCAAAACAACAACAACAACAACAACAACAACAACCGTGAAACTGGATCCTCATTTCTCATATTAAACAAAAATCAACTAAAGATGGATCAATGACTTAAATCTAAGACCTGAAACTGTAAAAATTCTAGAATATACCATTGGAAAAACCCTTCTAGACATTGGCTTAGGCAAGGATTTCATGAACAAAAACCCAAAAACAAATGCAATAAAACAAAGATAAATAGCTGGTACTTAATTATGCTAAAGAACTTTTGCACAGCAGAAGGAACAGTCAACAGAATAAACAGACAACACATAGATTGGGAGAAAATCTTCACAATCTATCCATCTGACAAAGGGGTAATATTCAGAATCTACAACTAACTGAAACAAACTAAGGCCGGGAGCGGTGGCTCAAGCCTGTAATCCCAGCACTTTGGGAGGCCGAGACGGGCAGATCACGAGGTCAGGAGATCATACAACAGTATGACATATTTAAAGTGCTGAAGGAAAAAAATCTTGTATCTTAGAAGAGTATGTCTGGAAAAAATACCCTCCAAGCATGAAGGAAAAATAAAGACTTTCCCAGTGAAACAAAATCTAAGAAATGTTGTAAACACCATACCGTGTCCTACAAGAAATGGTACAGAGAGTTCTTCATTCTGAAAGAAAATGATATTAATGAGCAGTAAAAAAAAAATCATCTGTAACTTCGACTCACTGGTAAGAGTAAATATACAGACAACAAACTATATTATGACACTGCAATTGTGGTGTGTGAACTATTCATATCTTGAGGAAGGAGACTAAAAAAGAAACATGGCCAGTTGTGGTGGCTTACATCTGTAATCCCAGGACTGTGGGAGGCCAAAGTGAGTGGATGGCTTGAGCCCAGGAGTTCAGGACCAATCAGGCAACATGGCAAAACCTGTCTCTACTAAAATCACAAAACACTAGCTGAGCATGGTTTCTTGGGCCTGTAGTCCCAGCTACTCAGGAGGCTGAGATGGGAGGATTGCTTGAGTCTGGGAGGCAAAGGTTGCAATGAGCTACGATTGCACCACTGCACTCCAGCCTGGGCAACAGCGTGAGATACTGTCAAAAAAAAAAAAAAAAAAAAAACCCTATAAAAAATAATAACATTTTAATATATAGGCAGTTTAATAAGTTATAAATAGAAACCACTGATAGACAAAAAGTAGGGAGGGTGTTGTTAAAGTGTAAAATTTTTACTACTTTTATTTCTGCTCATTTGTTAGTTTCCATGTGTGTTTTTGAAATCTGAGTAACATTGTCATCAGTTTAAAAAATAATCAGTTAAAATACATTATTATTTTAAAGCCTCATAGCAAATACATAGTACAAAAGCTACAAAAGACACAAAAAGAAATATGCAGCATGCCATGAGAGAAAATCACATGCACAAAAAAAAGAAGACAGAAAGGAAGGGAGGAAGAGAGGAAGGGAGAAAGGGAGGGAGGGAGGGAGGGAGGGAGGGAGGGAGGGAGGAAAAAATAGTGTAAAAATAATGCTTTACTTAAAATCCAAAACAACAAACTTATACATTTGTATTAAATCATTCTATTCTATCTAATAACCATCTTATGTGTAACATTGTTTTCAAATATCGAAATTCAAATATTGAAAACAATGGGATTAATATCTGCTAGATTTAAGCAAAACAGCTTTGGAAATATATACAGTATATTTAATCAATTATGAAAAAAAAGTATGGTCAAAAATGCTTCTGTCTGATTAAAAAATACCATTTTGTAGGGTAACTTCTAATAAATTAATTTCAAAGTATCTTTAAGTATTGCTTGACATTATACATAATAAATCTGTGCTAAAAACTCTCCAAAGTCCAAGAACTTGTATAACATTGAAATGGGCTCAAAGTAATAAGAGAAAGAACAATTTAAATTTCAACACTCAAAAGTCCAAGCCTACTGAGAAAACAACTTATTAGTAAACATCAAATGCTTCCTACAGAGAAACAATTTATTTCCCACAGAGAACACAACATATGAACAGAAACCTCACTAAATACACAATCTGCTTCTAAGGAGCAGATGCCGATCAATAATTCAATATCTAAAATCAAATAATGAGGGAGTAATGGTAAACATTTATTTACGAAGTAGTAAATTGTGATTTTGTGTTTCATGTCTAAAAAATAGAAAACTCTACAACATATGCTATGTTTCTCCATTTTCATATAAAATTTATGTTTAGGAAACTGGAGAGTAATTGTCAACAAATTGAAATGCATTTAAATATATATTATTCACTGCAGGGAATATTTTCATTAGGAAGAAATTCAATTATTACTTATAATTTACGAGCCCGCTTGGTAGTAAAACTAGTTTTCTAGTAACTCCACCGAGTAATGCACAGGTGAAGTCTGAAGACAGAAGAGAGAAGCAGAATATTTTAATTTTGTTTTTCTAGTAATAAGGTCATTAATACATGCCATTTACCATAATTGATTATATAGCTTTTACCATTACTTTCGATATATTTTTATCTCAAGTTGCACTTTATAATTGTGTAAAATAATTTAAAACCATGGCCATTAGAGGTAAACCGTGTATTACCTCTAACACAATAGGTAATTAAAATACAAGATGCTGGTCTTTACTTTCTCCAATTTTTGCATGGAAAATTTTACTTATCTGTAAATCGTACATTACAAAAAAAAAAAAAAAAGAACAATTTACTGATCATGTCTCCACTTTGTGGAGTAGAATGTTCTTGGTTGACTAGAATCATTCCACAAATATTTATTAAGAACCTATTATGTGCCAGATAGTGGCACTGTTCATGTCCACTGAGATATATAAGTGATTACATGTACCACACTGCACAAAGATGCTTCCCCAGGTAAGGTTAACAGTCTAACACAGAAAATAAATAAATAAATATATATAGCAAACAAGAAAACTTTGTATTATAAGTTGGTAGCTCAAATGGAAAAACGGTATAGTAGGAGTGTTGTTGTGAGGTAAGAAACAATTTGTTGCATTTTCATTTGGTACAATGTATAATGTCATTGAGGAGGTTCAAAGAAAATAGAGATAGACATTCCAAGTGTAGAAGTTTATTCTGTGTAAAGGAATAGCCAGAGCACAAATGTAAGTGTGCATGAAGTATTAAAACCTTGGGTCCATCATGGCTGGAACCAAGACTACATGGGAAACAGTATTAGGAAATAATGCTACTGAAGTAAATAATGGTGAAATTAGGCAGAGTATCGTAGTCTTTTTAATGACTTTTTCCTGAGTTAAACAGGAAACTTGCAGGATTTTGAAAAGAGACTACCATGATCTGACACAATTTTTTTTTGCTTTTGTTTTGTTTTTGTTTTTTCGTTAGTTTGAGACAAAGTCTCGCTCTGTCACCAGGCTGGAGTGCAGTAGGGTGATGAGGGTTCACTTGCAACCTCCACCTCCTGGGTGCAAGTGATTATCCTGCCTCTGTCTCCCAAGTAGCTGGGACTACAGAAGTGCACCACCAAGCCCAGAAAATTTTTGTATTTTTTAGTAGACACGTGGTCTCACCATGTTGGTTAGGTTGGTGTAGATCTCTTCACCTCATGATCCTCCAGCCTCGACTTCCCAAAGTGTTGGGATTACAGGTGTGAACCACCACACCCAGTCTGTTTTTTTTTTTTTTTTTTTTTTTTTTTTTTTAACACATTAAAAACTTGGTACTATGTGGAAAAGATTACGTAGGGGCAAGTGTTGAAGAAAGTATTGCTCGCTAGTAGACTATTTCAGGCAACTAGGTGAATGGTAATTGTGAGTTTCATCAGATTTGTAACAGTGGAAATAGTGCAATGAAGTCACTAGGTATATACATATTGTGTATATATTATGTATACATTGTCATGCATTTATAAATATTTATAAAATATACATAGGTATTAAAAATCAGAAATTGCTTTTGGAATCTTTAATTTTAAAAAGTTTTGGTGGGTACATAGTAGGTGTATATATTTATGGTGTACTTGAGATGTTTTGATACAAGCATTCAATGTGAAATAAGCACATTATGGAGACTGGAGTCTCCATCTCCTCAAGCATATATCCTTTGAATTGAAAACAATCCAATTACATTCTTTAATTTATTTCAATACACAATTTATTATTGTCTATAGTCACCATATTGTGTTTTCAAATGGTAGGTTTTATTCATTCTTTCTACTTTCGTACCCATTAAACATCCACATCTCCCACAAAATCCCCACTACCTTGACCAGGCTCTGCTAACCACACTTCTACTTTTTAAGCCCATTAGTTTAATTGATTTAATTTTTGGATCTCATAAATAAGTGAGAACATGTAATGTTTATCTTTTTATGACTGACTTATTTCACTTAACATTATGATATCCAGTTCCAACCACGCTTTCACAAATGACAGAATCTCATTCACTTTTATGGCTGATAGTACCCTACTGTGTATATGTACCATATTTCCTTTATCCATTCATCTTTTCATGAACACTTAGGTTGCTTCCAAATCTTAGCTATTGTAAACAGTTCTGCAACAAATAGAAGAGTGCAGATATCTCTTTGATATGATGATTTCCTTTCTTTGGGATACGTACCCAGCAGTGGTATTGCTGAATCATATGTTAGCTCAATTTTTAAATTTTGAGGAACCTCCAAACTATTATTCATAATAGTTGTACTAAACTACATTTCCACCAACAGTGTAGAAGTGTTCCCTTTTCTTCACACACTCACCAGCATTCGTTATTGCCTGTCACTTGGATATAGGCCATTTTAACTCAGGTGATACCATACCTTTTTGCAGTTTTTATTTGCATTTCTCTTATAATCAGTGATTTTGGGCACTTTTGCGTATGCTTGTTTGCCACTTGTATGTCTTTTTTTGAAAAATGTCTATTTGATTCTTTTGCCCATTTTGATTTAATTTTTAGATTTTTTTCTGTAGAGTTGTTGGTGCTCCTTATGTATTCTGGTGATTAATCCCTAGTCAGGAGGATAGTTTGCAAATATTTTTTCTGGTTCTGTGGGTTGTCTTTTCACTTTTTTGATTATATTCTTTGCTGTGTGAAAGCTTTTTAACTTGACGGCATCTCATTTTTCCATATTTGCTTTGGTTGCCTGTTTTTGTGTGATATTGCTCAAGAAATCTTTGTCCGGATCAACGTCCTGCAGAGTTTCCCCAGTGTTTTATTGTAGTATTTTTGTAGTTTGAGATGTTAATGAAATTTGATTTTATTCTGTTTTAAAGCAAGAGATAGTGGTCCAGTTTTATTCCATTGCTTATGGCTATCCAGTTTTCCCAGCACTATTTATTAAAGAGACTGTTTTTACTTAGTGTACATTCTTCGCAACGTTGTCAAAAATATGTTTATGGTAGGTGTATGAATTTGTTTTTGGCGTCTCTATTCTGTTCCATTGGTCTATGTGTCTGCTTTTATTCCAGTACCATGGTTACTATAGTTCTGTAATAGAATCTGAAGTCAGGTAATTTGATTTTTTCAGTGCTTGCTTGTTTGTTTGTTTTGCTTAGAATAATTATAGCTATTTAGGGTTCATTGTGGTTCCATATAAACGTTAGGGATGTTTTCTCTATTTATGTGAAGAATGCCATTGGTATTTTGATAGGGATTGCATTGAATCTATAGATGATTTTGGGTGGTATGGACAATTTCACGATATTGATTATTCCAATTTATGAACATGGAATATGTTTCCATTTTTGATGTCCTCTTCAATTTTCTTTATCAGTGATTTATAGTTTTCATTACAGAATTCATTCACTCGTTTGGTTATTTTCTAGGTATTTAATTTTATGTGTGGTTATTATAAATTGCATTATTCTTTTTATTTCTTTTTCACGTTATTTACTGTTGGCATACAGCAATGCTACTCATGTCTCTACGTTGATTTTGTATTCTGCAATTTTACTGAATTTGTTTACCACTTTTAATAGTTACCTTCTGGAATCTTTATGTTTTCTCAAATATAAAATCATATCATCTACAAACAATGACAATTTGATATTTTGTCAAATTTAGATGCCCTTTGAATCTTTATCTTGTGTGGTTGCTCTAGCTAGAATTTACAGTGTTATGTTGAATAACAGTGGTGACATTGGACATCCTTATTAGCTTCCATATCTTAGAAGAAACCTTTTCAATTTTTCCTTATTTAGTATGATACTAGCTGTGGGTCTGCCATATACAGCTTTTATTATTTTGAATTATGTCCCTCTATACCCAGTTTGCTGAGGGTTCTTAACACAAAGAGATGTTGAATTTTATCCAATGCTTTTACTGCATCACTGGAAATTATAATATGGTTTTTATTCTTCATTCTGTTAATATGATATATCACATTGATTAATTTGCAAATATTGAAGCATCTTTGCATCTACGAAAGAAATCCCACTTGGTTATGATGAATAATCTTTCAAATGTATTGTTGAATTTGGTTTGCTAGGTTTTTTGTTTGTTTGCTTGTTTGTTTTGTTTTAAGATATTCACATCAGTGTTTATCAGAGATATTGGTCTGCAGTGTATGTTATTGATATTGTTGTTGCTGTTTTGATGTGTTTTTGTCTGATTTGGTATCAAAGTAATACTAGCCTCAGAGAATGAGTTTGGAAATATTCCCTCCTTTATTTTTTGTAATAATTTGAGTAAGATTTGTATTAATTCTTACTTCAATGTTTAGTAGAAATCAGCAGTGAAGCCATTAGATCTCAGAAATTTCTTTATTGAAAGGTGTTTTATTACAGCTATGAATTTGTTATTGGTTACTGTTTTTTTCAGGTTTTTAATTTTTTCCTGGTTCAATCTTGGTAGATGATGTGTATCTAACAATTAGTTTATTTCTTCTAGAGTTTTCAATTTCTTGACGTATAGTTGCTCTTAGTAGCCACTAATTCTTTGAATTTCTGCACTATCAATTGAAATGTGTCCCTTTTCATTTCTGATTTTATTTATTTAGATAGTCAATCTTTGTTTTAGTCTGGCTTAAGTTTTGTCAATTTTGTTTAAATTTTCAAAAAACATATTTTGATTTTATTGATTTTTTTAATTTCAGTTTCATTTATTTCTGCTCTAATCTTTATCATTTTTTTCCTACTAAGTTGGAGTTATTTTGCTCTTGGTTTTCTATTTCTAAAGATGAGTTGCTAGGTTGTTTATTTGAAGTTTTTCCTGTTTTTTGATGTAGGTACTCAAAACTATAAACTTCCCTCTGAATACTGCTTTTGTTGTCTCCTATAGGATTTGATATGTTGTTTTTCCGTTAGCATTTATTTCAATAAATTTTTAATCATCTTACTTATTTCTTTATTGACCTACTCCTAATTTAAAAGCATATTGTTTAATTTCCTTGCATTTTTATAATTTTCCCAGTATCTGTTGTTATTAACTTTTAGTTTTATTTCATTGTGGTCAAGGATGGTGCTGAATATTATTTCAGTTTTGTGGAATAGTTTAATCCTTGTTTGGTAACCTAACACATGGTCTATCCTTGGGAATGATACATGCACTGAAAAAAAGAATGTGTATTTGTATCTCTCGGATAAACTCTTCTGTAAATATTTATTAGATCATTTGGTCTGTAGTGCAGATTAAATCTGATGTTCTTTTGTTTATTTTCTATTTGGAAGATGTGCCTAATGCTGAAAATGGGTTTTAAAGCCTTCAGCTATTATTGTATTTAGGCCTATTTCTCTCTTTAACACTAATAATATTTACTTTCTGTATATGTGTGCTCCCATGTTTGGTGCATATATATTTAAAATGGTAATATCTTCTTCCTGAATTGACCCCTTTATCATTATATAGTGACCCTCATTGTCTCTTCTTACAGTTTTTGTCTTGAAATCTGTGTTTTCTGTGCTTTTTTGATTTCCATTGTCATGGAATATCTTTTTTCATTTCTTTAATTTTAGTGAATGTGTGTCTTTAGAGGTGAAGTGTGTTTCTTGTAGAACACAGATCAATGGATCTCATTTTTTCATCCATTTAGCCAGTCTATCTCTTTTGATTGGAGAGTTCAGTTCATTTACATTTAATGTTATTATTGATAAGTAAGAACTTACTCCTGCCATTTTATTTTCTGGTTGTTTTGTAGTCTCTTTCTTTTCTTTTCTTTTTTTTTTTTTCATTCCTATCTTCTCTAGTGGAAATGATTTTCTTGGTGAGATGATTTATTTTCTTGCTTTTTATGTGTTATCTATCCATTGTATGTTTTTTGGGTTGAGGTTACCATGAGGCTTACAAATACTATCCTGTTACCCGTTATATTAACCAGATTAAAACTTTTCACAGTTTGCATAAACAAACAAACATCAAAAATAAAACTTATGAAGAGTCTCCTTAACTGTTTCCCCCAACTTTTAAACTTTTTATTGTTTCTATTTATATCTTACATACTATGTCTTGAAAATTTATTATAGTTACTGTTTTTTGACTGGGTCATTGTTTAGTCTTTATAATTAGGATAAAAGTAGTTTATACTCCACAGTTACAGTATTATAATATTCTGTGTTTTTATGTATACTGTCTATCACTGATTTTTTTTTACCTTTATGTAATTATTTATTCCTCATTAATATTCATTTCTTTCTGATCGAAGTACTCACTTTAGAACTTCCAACTATCTTTATGGTGTTCTCTGCATTTCCTGAATTTGAATGTTGTCCTGTCTTGCTAATTTGGGGAAGTTCTCCTGGATAATATCTTGAAGAGTGTTTTCCAAATTGATTCCATTCTCCCTGTCACTTTCAGGTATGCCAATCAAACATAAGTTTGGTCTTTTCACATAGTTCCATATTTCTTGGAGGCTTTTTTCTTTCCTATTCATTATTTTTCTCTAATCTTATCTTCATGCTTTATTTCATTAAGTTGATCTTTAATCTCTAATATTCTTTCTTCTGCTTGATAGATTTGACTGTTGATACTTGTGTATGCTTCATGAAATTATTCTGTTGTGTTTTTCAGCTCTTTCAGGTCATTTATGTTCCTCTCTAAACTGGTTGTTTTAGTTAGCAATTGCTTTAACCTTTTTAAAATATTCTTAGTTTCCTCGCATTGGGTTAGCGCATGCTCCTTTAGCTCAGAGTAGTTTGTTATTACCCACCTTCTGAAGCCTACTTCTGTCAATTCTTCATACTCATTCTCCATCCAGTGTTGTTCCCTTGCTGGCAAGGAGTTGTGATCCTCTGGAGAAGAGGCATTCTGGTTTTTGGAATTTTCAGCCTTTTAGTGCTAGTTTTTCTTCATTCGTGGATTTATCTACCTTTGGTCTTTGATGTTGCTGACCTCAGGATTTTTGTGTGAACGTCCTTTTCATTGATGTTGATGATAATGCTTTCTGTTTGTTAATTTTCCTTCTAAAAGCCAGGTCCCTCTGTTGCAGGTCTGCTGGATTTGCTGGAAGTACACTCCAGACCCTGTTTGCCTGGATATCACCAGTGGAGACTGCAGAACAGAAAAGATTGTTCCCTGTTCCTTCCTCTGGAAGCTTCCTCCCAGAGGGGCACCTGCCAGATGCCAGCCAGAGCTCTCCTGTATGAGGTGTTTGTCAACCCCTGCTGGGGCTTGTCTTTCAGTCTGGAGGCACGAGGGCCAAGGACCTACCTGAGGAGGAATTCTGTCCTTTAGAAGAGGTCAAGCACTGTTCTGGGACATCCACTGCTTTCTTCAGAGCTGGCAGGCAGGAACGTTTAAGTCTGCTGAAGTGGCACCCATGGTCGCCCCTTCCCCCAGGAGCTCTTTCCCCAGGAGATGGAAGTTTTATCTATAAGCTAATGATTGGGGCTGCTATTTTTCTTTCACAGATGCCTTTCCAAGAGGAGGAATCTAGAAAGGCAATCTGGCTACAGTGGCTTTGCAGAGCTGCGGTGGGCTCCCCATGGTTCAAACTTCCCAGTGGCTTTGTTTACAGTGTGACGGGAAAATCGCCTGCTCAAGCCTTAGTAATGGTGGTCACCCCCTCCCTGTCTAGCTCAAGTGTTCTGGGTGTACTTCAGACAGCTGTGCTGACAGTGAGAATTTCAAGCCAGTAGATCTTAGCTTGCTGGGTTATGTGGGGTTGGGATCCACTAAGCTAGACCACTTGGCTCCCTGGCTTTACCCCTTTTCAGGGGAGTGAATGGTTCTGTCTTGTTGGCAGTCCAGGCATCACTGGGGTATGAAACAAACAAACAAACAAACAAAATCTGCAGCTAGCTCGGTGTCTGCCTTAACAACTACCCAGTTTTGTGCTTGAAACCCAGGACCCTGGTGGTGTAGGCACCTGAGGGAATCTCCAGGTCTGCTGGTTGTGAAAACCATGGGAAAAGTATAGTATCTGGGCTGGAATACACCATGCCTCACAATACAGTCCCTCATGGCTTCTCTTGGCTAGGGGAGGGAGTTCCTCAATCCCTTGCACTTCCTGGGTGAGGCAATGCTGCACCTTGCTTTGGCTTGCCCCATGAGGTGCCCCCACTGTCTAACCAGTCCCAATAAGATGAGCTGGGTACCTCAGTTGGAAATGCAGAAATCACCTACCTTCTGTGTTAATCTTGGCAGGAGCTACAGACCAGAGCTCTTTCTATTTGGCCATCTGCAAAGATATGTTAACTAGGACTCAAAATGAATTTGTACAAGCCTTATATTTGATTACTTAGAATATCTATACTATAACATGAATTGTATCACTTATAAAAAATTTTCCCACTACTTATGGCATAGATTCTCAATTACTATAGAATTTTAACTTAAGCACAGCTGTAATTATTAATTTTACCACTACATGAAGTTTTTAAAAATATATTTTATGTATTATCATTTCTTTATGATTTAGCTATTATTCTCTAAATTAGTTCACAAATTCTCACGTGTTTGTGCACTGCAATCATAAGTATTTAAAGAGTTACTTATTTAATTATGTTATGCCCAGCATCATGGATTGTTTTTTGAAGCAGAACAGTTTCAGAAAAAGTCTACAAACTTTTCAAAATAAATAAATGAAAATTCTCAATATATATGAGTCTCAGGTAGTCTCACAAGTTGAGCTTAATGATTGTAACCACTAAACGTATAATTAATACATTCTTTCTTAAGATTCTATTTTCACTGAAATTCTTTTTTTAAAAATTTTGATAAGATTACTGAACATGAGATATACTGTCTGAACAAAGGTTTAAGCACACAGCACAGAATTGTTAGCTGTAAGAAAAATACTGTACAGCAAAGATTGAACCACAACTCCTTATTTCTTTATTCCCTTAGCTCCTGGTGACCAATTGTTTCTATGCACTGGACTATTTTAGATCCATTACATACGTGGAGTAATGCCTATTTGTCTTGCAGTGATTGGCTTATTTCACTTAGCATAATGAAATCAAAGTTCATCCCTGTGGTAGGATATTCTTCTTTTTTTAGTTCTAAATATTATTGTATATATACAATTTTCTTTATCCATTTATCTGTCAATGGACAGTTAGGTTTTTTCTATGTCTTGGCTACTGTGAATAGTGCTGCATGATCATGGAAGTACAGATATTAATAAGAAATTCTGATTTCCATTTTTTTAGATAAATCTCATAATTGAGATTGCTCTATCATATGAATAGTCCTATTTTAATCTTTTGAGAAACTGTTTCTCATAGCAGCCACACCATTTTACATTCTCATCAACAATGTAAAATGCTTCAAATTTCTGCAAGTCCTTGCCCAAACTTGATTGCTTTCATTTCTTTTTGTCATAGCCATCTTAACAAGTATGAGGTAATATTTCGTTGTGGTTTCGATTGTATTTCCCTGATTATCAGTGATGTTGAACATTATTTTACATACCTGTTCGTTATTTGTATGTCTTTTTCTGAGAAGTGTCTACTCAAGTCCTTTACCTATTTTTATTTTTTTTTTTCTGCTTTTGAATCATAGGTGTTTCTTATATATTTTGGATGTTAACCTCTTTTCAGGTATATGGTATGTAAATATATTTTTCTAGTTCAGTAGCTTACCTTTTTACTCTGTTGATTTTCTTCTTTGCTGCATGGAAGTCTTTCAGTTTGATGTGGTCTTCCTTGTCTATTTCTGCTTATTGTGCCAGGGCTTTTGATTACCAAGACATGTCATGAAGTTTTTCCTTTAAGTATTCTTCTAGAAGTTTGACAGTTTCAAAAATCTTTAAGTCTTTAATAAATTGAGTTGATTTTTGTAAATGGTGTGAGATATGGTCCAATTTTATTCTTTTGCAGGTGGTAGCCAGTTTTCCCAACTAGACTTGTTGAAGAGATTATTCTTTCCCCATGGTGTATTATTGGCACCCTTGCCAAAAATTAATTGACCTTATATAAGTAGGTTTATTTGTGGGCTCTCTATTCTGTCTTATTAGTCTATCTTTATGCCAGTACCATATTGTTTTATGTACTATAGTTTTGTGTTCTATTTTGAAATCAGAAAGAATGAATCAGAAAGAATGAATCTTCAACTTTGTTCTTCTGTCTTAATATTGATTGTGCTATTTTGGAGTTTTGTTTTTGTTCCCATTTGAACTTTAGAATTATATATATATATATATATATATATATATATATATATATAATTTTATTTTGATAGAGATAGCACGGACTCTGTAGACCACATTTCAACATTTTAGCAATATTAAGTAATACAATTCATATTGCCAGGATGTCTTTTATTCATGTGTGTTTTTTGCTTTTTATTCAACAGTGTTTTGTAGCTTTCAGAGTACAAGTCTTTCACTTTCTTTGTCGAGTTTATTTCTAAGTATTTTATTCTTTTTCATGCTATTATAAATGCGACTTTTTTCTTAATTCTGTTTTTGGATAGTTCAGTGTTAGTGTATTAAAATGAAACTGATTTCTATATTTTATTTTTTATAGTGCAACTTCATTCTACTTCTTTATTAGTTCCAACAGTTTATTGGCAGAGTCTTTAGGGCTTTTTCCATACAAAGCTATGTTATCTGCAAAGAGAGAGAATTTTTTTTTTCCTTTTTGATTTAGATGCCTTTAATTTCTTTTCATATCTAATATCTCTGGCTAGGACTTCAAGAACTATGTTGAATAGAGTGGTGAGAGTGGGCATCCTAGTTTTATTCTTGATCTTAGGGAAAAACTTTGTTTTTTACTATTCTAAGTAATATTATTTGTGGGTTTCTCATATATGACTTTTATTATGTTGAAGTATATTCCTTATATTTCTAGTTTGCCTCATATTTCTATTATGAAAGACTATTAACTTTTGTTAAATACATTTTCTGCCTCTTTTGAAAGGATCATGTGATTTTTATCCTTCATTCTGTTAATGTGGTATAACACATTGATTGACTTTTGTATGTTGAACAATCCTTGCATCCTAGGGATAAATCCCACTTGGTCGTGGTGCAAGTTCCTTTTCATGTGTATTGAATTTGGTTGGCTAATCGTTTGATCAGTATTTTTGAATTTGTGTTTATCTGAAATGCTGACCTATAGTTTTCTTTCATGTAATGTCATTGGCTTTACTACCAGTGTTATATGAACGTTATAAAATAAGTTTGGAAGTAGTTCTCCTTTTTGATATTGAAAAAGTTTGAGAATGATTGTTTTTGATTCTTCTTAAAATGTGGTAGAATTCAGCTATGACAACATCTGGTCCTGCTTCCTTTGTTTGGATGTTTGGCTTACTGATTCCATCTACTTAATAGTTATTGGTTTCTTCAGATTTTCTAATTCTATATTATTCAGTCTTTGTTTTTTGCATGTTTCTAGGAATTTATCACTGTCTCCTACATTGTCCAATTTGTTGGCATATGGTTGCTCTTAGTAGTTGGATCCCTTTTTATTTGTTGTCTTTATTTTTCTCTCCTCTTGTTAACTTAATATTCACCATTTTCATTAATTTAAAAAAAGCAACTCTTAGTGTCAACATTTTTTCTATTTGTCTATTTAAAAAACTTATTTCAACTCTAATTTTTATATTTATATTCTTCAACTAAATTTGGGCTTAGTTTGCTCTTTGATATGATTTGGCTGTGTTTACCCAGAACCACCAATCTCATCTTCAATTGTAGCTCCCATATTCCCTGCATATTGTAGGAGGGACCTGGTGGGAGATAATTGAATCATGGGGACAGGTTTTCCCCTTGCTGTTCTTGTGATAGTGAATAAATCTCCAGAGATATGGTTTTATAAAGGGCAGTTCCCCTGAACATGCACTCTTGCTTGCTGCTGTGTAAGTTTTGCCTTTGCTTCTTCACCTTCCACCATGAGTGTGAGGCCTCTCTAGCCATGTGGAACAGTGAGTTCATTAAATATCTTTTTCTTTATAAATTACCCAGTCAGGTGTTTCTTTAAAACAGTATGAAAAAGGACTAATATGAGAATTGGTATCAAGTAGAGTAGAACACTGCTCTGAAGATACCAGAAAATATGGAAGTGACTTTGGAACTGGGTAACAGGCAGAGGTTGGAACAATTTGGAGGGCCCCAAAGAAGACAGAAAAGTGTGGAAAAGTTTGGAACTTCCTAGACACTTGGAAGGCTCAGAAAACAGGAAGATATGTGAAAGTTTGGAACTTCCTAGAGGTTTTTTGAATGATTTTGACCAAATTTCTGACAGCGATATAGACAATGATGTCCAGGCTGAGTGGTCTCAGATGGAGATGAGGAACTTATTGGAAGCTGAAATAAAGGTCACTCATGTTATATAGAGACTCATACCATTTCCCCCTGTACTAGAGATTTGTGGGACTTTGAACTTGAGAGAGATGATTTTTGGTATCTGGTGGAAAAAATTTCTGATTGAAAAAGTGCTCAAGACCAAGTAGAGCATAAAAGTTTGAAAAATTTGTAGTCTGATGATGCAGTGGAAGAGAAAAAAATCCATTTTCTTGGGAGAAATTCAAGCAAGCTGCAGAAATGCATCAGTAACAAAGAACCAAATGTTAATTGCCAAGATAATGAGGAAATTGTCTTCAGAGTATGTCAGACACTTTAACAGCAGCCCTTACAGTCATAGGCCTGATGCCTAGGAGAAATAACTATTCTTGGGTGGGACCATGGCTCCCCTTCTGTGTGCAGCCTAGGGACTTGGTGCCCTGTATCCCAGCTGTTCCAGATATGGCTAAAAGGGTCCAAAGTATAGCTTGCACTATGACTTCAGAGGTTGCAAGCCCCAAGCCTTAGCAGCTTCCATGTGGTATTGAGTCTGTGAGTTCACAGAAGTCAATAATTGAGATTTGGGAACCTCAGCCTAGATTACAGAGGATTTATGAAAACACGTAGATATCCAAGCAGAAGTTTGCTGCAGGGGTGGGTCCCTCATGGAGAACCTCTGCTAGAGAAGTGTGGAAGGAAAATGTGGGGTTTGAACCCCTTCACAGAGTCCTAACTTGGGTACTGCCTAGTGGAGCTGTGAGAAGAGAGCCGGTGTCCTTCAGACACCAAAATGATGGATCACCGACAACTTACACTATGTGCCTGGAAAAGCCACAGACTCATTGCCAGCCCATGAAAGCATTTGAGAAAGGGGCTGTACCCTGCAATGCGAAAGAAGTAGACCTGCCCAAGGCCATGACCTAGAAGTGAGACATGGAGTGAAAGGAGATCATTTTAGAGCTTTAATACTTGACTGCCTCATTGAATTTCTGACTTCCATGGGTCCTGTAACCCCTTTGTTTTGGCCAATTTTTCCCATTTGGAATTGGTGTATTTACCTAATGCCTGTACCCCCACTGTATCTAGGAAATAACTAACTTGCTTTTGATTTTACAGGCTTCTAGATGGAAGGTACTTGCCTTTTCTCAGGTGAGACTTTGGACTGTGGACTTTTGAGTTAATGCTGAAATAAGTTAAGGCTTTAGAAGACTGGCAGAAAGGCATAATTGGTTTCAAAATATGAGGACATGAGATTTTGAGGGGGGTCAGGAGGAGAATGATATGGTTTGGTTGTGTCCTCACCCAAATATCTTGAATTGTAGCTCCCATAATCCCCATGTGTTATGAGAGGGACCCAGCTGTTGGTAATTGAATCATGGGGTGGATTTTTCCTGTGCTATTCTTGTGATGGTGAATTAGTCTCAGGAGATCTGATGGTTTTATAAAGGATAGTTCCCCTGCACACACTGTCTTACCTGCCACCATGTAAGACATGCTCCTCTTTTGCTTTCCACCATGATTGCGAAGACTCCCCAGCCATGTGGGACTGTGAGTCCATTAAACTTCTTTTTCTTTATAAATTACCCAGTCTCGGGTATTCTTTTTTATAGCGGTAGGAAAATGGACTAATTCTTCTTTTTCTATTTCCTATGGTGTAAGTGTAGGTTGTTGACTTCAGATCTTTATTTTTTTCATGTAGGCATTTATTATTATATACATCCCTGTGCAGTATTGTCTATGCTGCATCCCATATATTTGGGTATGCAGTGTTTCAGTTTTCGTTTGTCTCAAGATATTTTCTAATTTTTCTTATGATTCTTCTTGAAATAGTGCAGTTATGAAGAATTTTCTATAATGTTCTTATGATTATTATTATTTTCATTATATTTTAACATTAAATATGTACAAATTTTATTAACATAATTACATAGTTCTAATTTGAGTTAACGCACTGGGAATAGTTATGAATGAAATGCATACATTTCTGCATTCATCTAAGTCAAAATATTGCATCGATTAAGAGTTCAATCTGGTCACGTACATATTTATATTAGTGATTCAAAAATACATATTCAAAAGTGTATGCAAATATGTCAGTGTTAACTCTTACTTAACAGGTTAAACTAGAGGAATGTATGCACTACATTTAACTCAAAATTTACTTTAATTTACAAATTACAAGATGCCAAGCCCACAAGATGTACTAGGATATCCTCTACCCTTAACAGTTTTTCTTACACGTAACAGTCATTCAGCGAAAGTGTCATTAACAAGTAAATACTTAAAAAAATTGGAAAATGTAACATTGGAGACAATTAGATGTTCCAGTCATTACTCTGGTTTTACTTGACATTTTACATTTATACATTCTTTGTCACTGTTGTTAACAAAAATATTGCGTTTTCAAAATGAGGGAACTGAATGAAGTCCTCCTGACAATTTTCTTGGTGAAGCATATTTCTGCAGAGTCTTTTAAGATAACAAAATATTAGCCAGTGAAATTATTTATTGATTACTTGATGGAGAAGTATAACACATGATGTAAATATTGCTAAAGATAAAATACATAAAATTCATTCAAAATCTAGGTAAATTTGAAATAAGTCAAACAACCTCATCATATTGTTTATTCTCATGCTTAGTAAATGTCTTGAACTTCTGAGTTTAGTCTGGAAAAATTAAGACTACTATGTGGAATGATTCCCTAAGGAAAAACTATTTCCAACCGAATAAGATGTGTGATTTAACGTATGAATATTGTAAATGAACCTATTTTTATGTATATTCATGTGGTCAAGTGATAAGATCTTAACAAACTATTTTGTATTTGAAAAGAAATTTTCAAAGCATGTATATGTGTGTGTGTGTGTGTGTGTGTGTGTATTCATTCATACCGCTGGAATCATTAACAAAAAGTAAAACACACATGAAACTTAGACTGCACTTAGTATGTTTTAATTCTTCAATAATGGTAGTGCTTATAATTTGCATAAGCAATACATATATTTTTACTTTTGTAAAATTTCAATGGTTCTATTATTACAATTTTAATTGTAAATACATGCAGCACATCCATGACAAAAATAGGGTATTTTACTTAGAGTTGACGATCATCTATCTCTGTCCTAACCTGAGCAGGGACTATTACTTTGTTGAGTCCTGCTGTAAGCACCATTGTGTTATTCTGCTTTCATGTAATCTAAAACTACTAAGAAAAACTGTCTATTCATTTGTACGGAAAAATCTTCTTCAGGGTTTATATCACACTGAGATATGCATGTCAATGAGCCCAGAGAATATCATGTTTAATCTTGACTATATAAACAGTAGTTTGCTAGTTGATAACTCTCAGATGGAATGTGGTTGGTATATTCAAAGGAGCAGTTATTATTTATCAATGCTCTTTAATCTCTTTTGAAATGTTAGGAGTAATACCATTGTAAAACATCCCTTTGACTGTGATGGGGTTGTTATCCATAGTGGTATGAAAATTGCTCTTTATTATAGTCACATCTCCTACATCAAGGTAGTAAATTGTTTGGATTATTTTGTGGGAATAGATATCAGAAAAAATATGTTTTCCTTTTGTTTTTTTCCTTTTTAAAAGGAAAAAGTATTTTAACTGATTCTCTGGAACCTGGAAATTCCTTGAGGTGTGTGTTGGAAACTAATTAACAATTTTTCAAACAACAAAGCTAAGCTAAACTGAAAGAATTGGACATAGAAGGAAAATATTTTAGCCACTTTTCAAGTGCCATTGGAATTATATATGTTCATAATGAGTAAGGAGTTAAACCCAATTGTTCTTTATTCCTTGTTTTTCTAAGCATTATTTCTATTTTAGAAGGTAAATTTGAGAGAAATCTACTCTTCATGGATCAAGAGAAAGTATTTAGTCCCTAAGTTTCTTATGCTTGAATGCAAAATTCTGAGTTGATTCCTACTACCCGCTGACATAGAATTCTAACAAATATAAATGGCTATATGTCTCCATAAATACGTACTTTTCATTTCAAATACTTCTGAATACATCCTTAATGGAAACTCCTGGGCTTCCGTTATTTTGGGTAGCTGTGTCCATTCATTACATTCAATTTCACCTTAACATACATTTGATTTCATATAAACATACAACACCATACTATGCTGCCAGATTTTGCACATTTTTTTATTTTGTTTCTTAAACTACACTACATGAATAATTTCTTAATAGTTATTTAAAGATGTAATCCATTTCTTCATTAAAATATTTTAACTCTTAGTCATTTTCATAAACTAGAAAGCTAAATTTTTATCCTTATATACAGTTCAATGTTAACTGTTTTGACAAAACTTGGCCTCACTATACTGCTGAAAACATGGTCTAAAACCTGTATTTATATTAAAACATAATTTCAGTTGTTCATTGAAAAGCCTAAAATCAAACAAAAATATTAGCATTCTTGACAAAGTACTAACTAAAAAAGAGGTACCACATTAACTTTCATCAGAGGAAAGATTGTTTCACGGTTCAACAAATTAGGATTTTTCAAACAAAAGTTTAGGATAAAACAAATATAAATTAACAAATAATTTTACCACCACTGTGCACATTATACATCCAAGATCTTCAAAATTAATTTACCTATAGTATTTTGCAAGATGTGCATATTCAAACCTCCCCCCTAAAAAACACGAGCGAAGGCTGGTACAGTGAATAGCTAAAGGACAAACTGGGAGCAGTCAGTAAGACCGGCATTATCTTATGGCTTGATACTTTCAATTCCTGAAAACACTACTTCTTACATTTTCTACAGTTTTATAGTTGTACTTTTCACGTTGCCTTGTTCATATAAGTTATTCTGGTATTCTCTGAACTGTCGTTGATGTAACTATATATTTAACTTATTTTCTTTTCACTGTTTCTTTTATCTATCATATTATTTTTATGGGATTTTTCACTTTATTATATTAAATAATGTATCAAGAAAGTAAAAATAAGTCATCTGCTATAGTATCTATGTCATGATAAAACATACAGGTGTGTATATATATTTGTGTGTGTATATATATATGTATACAGGTATATATACCTGTGTGTGTCTGTGTGTATATATACACATATATATACACACACATATATATACACACATATATATGGATATATATACACACACACACAGGTATGTGTGTGTGTGTATAGATAGATATGCATGTTATATTTATTGTACAATATATAGAAAATATATTGTACAATATGTAGAAATATATTGTACAATATATAGAAAAATATATTGTACAATATATAGAAAAATACTGCCTGGGCTCTATTCTTTCTCTCTTTTATTTCTAGTATTCTAATGGCATTTGTGTTATACCTTTAGTCTCAAATTTGCTTCTACACCTTATGAATTTTTATTTCCTCTTATTAATTTTAAACATGTGATTAATATGTTTCAAGGAATCACTTGAGGTTTTATTTTTAATTGTTTTGTACTGATATCTGCATTTTTATAATAAATTTTTACAAAATTTTGTTTTTTATTTGTTAGTTTCTTGATATTTATCATAATTTTTTCAAAACCTATATTTCATATACCAAAAATATGGATTTATGGGTATTCAATTGAGTTTCTTTTCACCAATGTATTTTTTATCATTCTGACATGTTGTCTTATCTTATATGTCTTTTTATTTTGTGAGTATGCAGGACTTTGTTTAGAAAAAAGGTTGGATAAAATATTTGAGGCTCTAGTTTACATCTTCCTCCAATGAGCAGAATTTTCTCTCATGACAGGCAGCTATTCTGGTGATACTAGCAATCTCAGATCACCTTTAGTCAATCTGAGAGTATTCAAATCTGGGCTTTATTCTTGTGAGACTTTTATTCATTTTCATTTCAATCATACCACTGAGATTTAGATGTTGAGATTCCTTCTCAAAACCTTGGATTTTTACCAGGTACCTCCATCTTGTGTTGAACTCAACTCTGATTTTTCTTCTGCCAGATCAGTTATTGTATTGTAAATTCTACTTAGTATTTATACTAAAGGAATATTCTAAGGAGAACAAAGAAGCTGCTATCTGATTTCATTTTTCTAGGCTTTTCTTCTTAGATGTTGGCCCAGAAATTTCTCAATGCATGGGTAGTTTCTTTCCTTCCTTCCTTCCTTCCTTCCCTCCTTCCTTCCTTCCTTCCTTCCTTCCTTCCTTCCTTCCTTCCTTCCTTCCTTCCTTCCTCCCTCCCTCCCTTCTTTTTCACTTTCTTTTTCTTTTCTTCTTTTTTTTTCCTTTTTTTGAGAGAGTATCTCACTTTGTTGTCCACACTGGAGTGCAGTGGTGTGATCCAAGCCTACTCCAGCCTTGACTTCTGGGGCTTAGGAAATCCTTGCACCTCAGCCTCCAGAGCAGCAGGGAAACAGGTGCATGTCACCATGCCTGTCTTTTTTTTCTTTTCTTTTTTTTTTTTTTTGGTGTTTTTTTGTAGAGACAGGGTTTCACCATGCTGCCCAGGCTAGTCTCAAACTCCTGAGCTCAAGCGATTAACCTGCCTCGACTTCCAAGTGCTCGGATTACAGACATGCACCACTGAACCCAGCTAGTAGTTTTCAACTTACTCTTTTACCACATATTTTCATAATCTAATATTCTCTTTATCATATTATATTATTTTCATCATGGAGCATACATTGTAGCACAATTTTCTGTTAGGAATAAAGTGTAACAGTAATGTAGGTAAGTTAGAGAAATGTATTGAGATATTCTTGAAATGGTAGAGACGCATGTTAAACTTTAAATAATGAGGCAAGAATGAAAGTCTCTCTTCCTCTCTCTCTCTCACACATACACACACACACAAGCACACATACACACACACAGAGAGAGAGAGAGAGAGAGAGAGAGAGAGAGAGAGAGAGAGAGGTGGGAGAAATTAGAAGCAAATATGCCAATGTGTTAAAATGGCTGAATCTGGGTCAGTGTGTACATGAATATGTATCACACCATTTTTGTACTTTTCTATATTTGAATTATTTTAACCTTTGTTAAAATAAATAATACAAAATAGTCATAGCTACAGAAGACTAGATCATATCTCATTGTTTCTGAGAAAGAGTTTCTAAATTGGAATAAAATTATTATTTTCATTTACTCAAGTCTTTAAAATTTTATATTCCTCTTGTGTCACTTAATACATTTTACCTTGTACTGCTATTTGTACATATCTGAACTCTTTAGAGATTTGGGGAAAAATGTAAGTCAAGTATAATCGTAAAACTATGATTTTATTTCTCTATAAGGCTAAGTGTGGTATTTTTAACATATGAAGCACCGAGAGCATATTTATTTACTTGAATATATTTTCATCCACAAAGTGGAGTGTAGCAGACACAGACATGTGCCACTGAGAACCAATGTTTTAAAAATTATACACAAATGCAAGGAGTGTGTTTAGCAGAGACCCACCAGCTCTTAGCCTTCCTAGAGTCAGCCTGGGCTACAATGATGTTCCTCTTCTGAAGTCACACACTTCCCAAGCTGGCACATAACTGACTTGGCAGAGGCTTTGTTGGATCTAGAATAAAGATCCACTTTTCGCTATGCACAATACTGCTGCTCCTTTCTTTGCAAAGGTGTTTATTTCCAATAAATGCCTTGTACTCTATTAGGGTCTTAATTTTGTTTTCCCATCAAGGTTCATATTTTAAAGTTCAAACCCCCCTACCCATACCTCAAATGTAATGTTTCAGGGAGAGTCTTTAAAGAGGTAATTAAAGATACATGAAGTCATTATGATGAACCCTAATACAATATTCCTGGGGTGTTTTTAAAGAGAGGAGATTAGTACACACATACAAACTGAGGGAAGACCACATGAAGACAGCCATATTACAAGTCAAATAGAGAGGGCCTTAGTGAAACCAACCCTGCAGGCACCTTGATTTTGGACTTCTAGCTTACCAAACTGTGAGAAAAGAAAGGCTTGCTGTTGCAGCTACCTATGTTGTAGTATTTTCTTGTGGCAGCTCTAGCAAATTAATACACTCCAAACTATCTCAGAATCTCTTTCTTCAGAATCCAAACTGTGACAGTTGGTACCAGAAACAAACCAATATATTAATTAGATGGACTTTTGCAATGATATGAGAAAATAATACAGGACACTTCTTGCAAGGCCATTGTCAGAACTATACCACAGTCAACGTTCTTTCTCTGTTCAGCCTTGTCCCCCACTCATAAGTGCTGATCACTAATAAAGTCTTACAGCTGAAATTCTGATGTAGCATCCGCTTCTATAGAACATGGGGTTCACTTACATGGGAAATGTCACAATAATCAAATACATGAAAGCAAGGATATAGGGCTTCTACATATATTTTCATTTATCTTTCACTCTATTTTTCTCTCTTACTGTGTGTGTGTGTGCATTTGTGCTTTTCTACAATGTGTATATGCAAATTAGTAACATATAGTGGTTAAGAAAGGGGTCTGTAGATTCACAAGACATTCCAAAAATCTCTCTAGGATTCTGAATATATTAACTTATTGTAATTTTGTGATTAACTTATTGTAATTCTGTGATTTCAGGTGAGAAAATCTCTGTGCCTTGGTTGCTGCACCTCAACAAGAAAATTTATCTAGCTCATAAGGTTATGATTGAGGATTCAGTAAATGAGTAACACTTAGAATGGTTGTGGGAAAGAGAGTTTCTGGGATGCCAGATGAGTTGGTCTCCCCTCTGTGAAACACCCATGGGGAGCCATAGGTGGCCTCTGAGTAGAAAAGTCTCCTTATTGCCTTCATGTCTTTATGCCCGGAGAGCATAACAGCTCTGCTACATTCCACAGATTGCTCAGGGAGATAACACAGCCTTGAAGCAGTGGAATATAATCACACATCTTGGCTCCTCCTGAAACCCACTCCCACCCATTTCAGTCCCATTAAGTTAAAGATCTTAAGTAGTTTAGACACAGCCTTTGCTCAAGGAAATTCCCAGAAACCGCCACTGCTACACCTCTTGTTGAATGACTCATGAGTTCTCCTTCACTGATTAATCCTTTTCCTCATCCCTTATTACCCCTCCCATCTGCCCTAAGAACAAAGAACTTGTAAACCAATAAATTAGGTGGAGTGGAAGAGCTCTGGGTCATGAGCAAGCCTCTGAGGCTCCGGTCCCCTGGACCCACCATTTAAACTCTTATTCTGTCTCTTTGTAACTGCTTTGTCTCTGCTGGACTTGTGGTACCTGCCGGGTGGTGTGAGGCTGGTTTCCCCCAAAAATGGTGTTTATCCCATAGAAAACACTGCATAAATTATAATACATTTATACTTACACATTTCCTTTTAAATAAGCAGTTCATAGTTGTTAAAGCTTGGTCTAAGCTTTAGTAAAATATATGAAAAGGAATTTGGTATTTCCCAAATATTTTAGCAAAAGGGAGTGAAGGAAAGCAGATTGGAAAAAAAAATTTGTGATATGGCATTGGAAAAAAAAAAATTCTCCATTTGAAGCTGTGTCAAAGCACAAAGCAAAATATTTAATGTGATATTTTAAAGTTTCTTTTAAACGGCAAATTTTTAACAACAGTGACTGTATTTGTCTAGATAGTGCTTGAAATAAATAGGTTTCAAAAATATTAACCAAATAGCTGAATTATTAATCAATGACTAAATCAAGCTTATACTCTACATTTCCATGAATATATTGATAGTGAATTTTCAAACAATTAAGTTTTTAAAAAATCAAGGATTAACTATAATGCAATCATTAGACATAATAAAGACTCTGAGGGAATATATGTACAGAGTTCTAAATGATCAAATTAAAATAAATTTGGGGAATTTATTCAATGTTAAAATGTGAGATTGCTTTTCTCTAAGACTTCACTAATTCATGCCCCTCCACACACATATGCTCAGACAAATAAAAATCTATTCAGTGTTTTGTTTTTTGTTTTTTTTTTTTTTTTTTTGAGACGGAGTCTTGCTCTGTTGCCCGCGCTAGAGTGCAGTGGCCGGATCTCAGCTCACTGCAAGCTCCGCCTCCCGGATTTACGCCATTCTCCTGCTTCAGCCTCCGGAGTAGCTGGGACTACAGGCACCCGCCACCTCGCCCGGCTAGATTTTTTTTGTATTTTTAGTAGAGACGGGGTTTCACCGTGTTAGCCAGGATGGTCTCGATCTCCTGACCTCGTGATCCGCCCGTCTCGGCCTCCCAAAGTGCTGGGATTACAGGCTTGAACCACCGCGCCCGGCCATCAGTGTTATTTGTAACATACCTGACATATGCGTATTAGAAATAAGTTTACATGACTGATTTCTTAATGAAAATACGCCATTTATTTTAGGATATCTTTTAAGTAACATAGATATTTCCAAACATGAGAATCTTTGGAATTTTAGATTTCTTGTGAAAGGAATAGATTAAAATTGGCATTTTCATGAAATTTCCACCTCAAGCAGTTTTTTTTTTTTTTTTGTTTTGTTTTTTTGCTTGCCCTTTTTAGGCTAGTAGGCTAGACATGAGGACTCATGCCTGTAATTCCAGCGCTTTAGAGGCCAAGGCAAAAGAATAGCTTAAGATGAAGAATTCAACGTCAGCCTGAGCAACATAGTCAGACCCTGACTATACAAAAAATAAAAAATTAAATTATGCAATCATGGCAGTGTACATCTGTAATCCCGGCTACTTGGAAAACTGAGGTAAGAGAATTGCTTGAACCCAGGAGTTTGAGGCTGCAATAAGCTATGATCCTGCCACTGTATTTCAGCCTGGGTAGCACAGGAAGGCCTTGTCTCTAATAAATAAAATAAAAATGCTACAAATTTTAGATTTATGTTTGCTGGGGTTTTTTTAGGCTTTATGGTCCACTTTTACCACTGGCTAATTAAATGTTTATCCAAAAGCCCTATTGAGAATCAGAAAAAATGTATTACTCATCCTCCATCATATGACTATAAATCATATGATGATGTACATGACTTAATCAGGGAAACGAAGTAAACATGAAACATGACTCAAATTACCTTGAAATAAAAATTTGGTTGGTAGACTATTTATTACTGATTCAATTTTGGAGCTCCTGTTTGGTCTGCTCAGAGAATCATTTTTTTCCTGGTTCAGTCTTGGGAGATTGTTTATGTCCTGAAATTCATCCGTTTCTTCTAGGTTTTCTAGTCTGTGGGAATAGAGGCATTCAAAGTGGTTTCTGATGCTTATTTTCATTTCTGTCAGGTCAGTGGTAATATTTCCTTTGTCACTTCTCATTGTGGTCATTTAGACCTTCTCTTTTTTCTTCTTTATTAGTCTAGATTTAGTCTATGTACCTTACTAAGATTTCGAAAAAACAGCTCCTGGATTTGTTAATCTTTTGAATGCTTTGTGTGTCTTGATTTTTGGTTAAGCTCTGATTTTGATTATCAACTTCTGCTAGCTTTGGGGTTGATTCACTGTTGCTTCTCTATTTCTGTCACTCTCATCCACTCATGACTCTGATAACCACCATTATACTTTCTGCTTCTGTGAGTTTGATTTATTTAGATTCCACATATAAGTTAGGATATGTGCTACTTGTCTTTCTACGCCTGACTTATTTTACCTAGCACCATGCCATCTAGATTCAGCCTCAATTTGGTCTTCTAATGGTTCACTTGTAGTTAGAAAATGGAGATGGTGATGCCAATGTAAATCAAAATGGTTTCATGAATAGCATAGCCATAAATACACTGTATAGTTGAAAATAAATGTGGAATGACTTCTTTCTCCACTCCTGGAGGCAAAACAGGTATTTGTTTCTTTTCCCATTGCTAATATGAATGAGTCTTAATTCACTTTATTAGAAATTGATTTTTGGAGGACAGCTTATAGACATAATAAAAGTCATAGGCAGCTGGGATCAGTCATATCAACACGTAAAATGATTACTGAAACACTGAAGCTACCATTTATGTTTTCAGATTTTAGTTAGTGTACAGGCAGTGGTTTCCTCTTGCATTAATCCATTTTATATCTTGTGAAGTCAGCTTAATAAATTGTTTCATTTTCAAAGATTAATGCATTTCAAAACTAGTATGTAAAATAGGTATTACAGGAAAACCAACTTAACATATTAAAGTGACATTTGAGAGAATGTCACTTTGTGGCATAAACTAAAAAAATGAAAGTGGTATGTGTGTGTATAAATATATAATGTATACACACATATGTATACCTATAAAATAGTGAATAATAATACATATTTACCTATGTATATATAAATATAAATAGTACTGTATATATCAAACAGTAAAGAGTAATTTTATATGTAATGTTTATATTAATTTAATGTTTCATGTTATATCATGTTATTTCTTTTTTGTTCTACTGTTTTTCTATACCACCAAACCCTTTCTGCATGGTTCAATAAATCAAAGAGTAGCATAGTAAAAAGAGAAAATAGGGCTATCTTTTATTGTGCGTATGTAATACACCAAGTGGATTAATCCTTGTTATATAATTAATTAGACCATTTTGTAGAGGACTACGTGCTCGCAAATGAGACGTTCCTGATAAGTCCTGCTCTTGCAAACGAAGCAGGGCATTCCCGATAAATCCTACTCTTGCAAATGAAGCAGGGTTTTCTTTCTTGCAAAAGCAGCAGTTCATTCTTGCAAATGAAGCAACTTGTTCTCAAATTTTTTCTTTGTTAGGACACAATGGTTTAATTTCTTGAGAAATTGTAAGAGTTTATAAGGAATTTGTTGAGAATGGTACAGATAAAATTACATAGAACGTTAGAAAACAGGTAGATTAAAGAAGCTTTAATATCATGAAACAAAACAGCTAAATATGAGCTTCCCTTTAATAGGACAAACATCGCATGGAAATACTCGATTTGAATAGAAGATATTAAGTTAACTAGTTGACTAACTTTGTTGTAAATGTAGAATTTAAGGGAATACGTTATTTTTTTTTTGTAATATAAATGCCTATTACATTGTTTTGATATTACAGGTTTTGTGAAAATATCTGCTCATTAAACTATTTATTTGAAAAGACATCATTGGTTAATATTCCCTTTTGCTCATTGAAATCTCAAAGACTACAGATTTGTCATTTCATACTAATACACACTGCATACCTTACATATACGACCAATTTTGTAAATATCTATTTTAAAATAAATTTCATTTGTTATTTTAAAAAGAAGAGACATAAAAAAATGTTTATTCTAAGTTTTAGCATATTTCCTTAGAGAAAAATCCTAAATTTGTTGATATATTCACTTGTATGTTATTTTTATGAATGTGAATTTATTTTAAATTATAAATAATGGGGAAATCTTTCATGTGGTCGATATTATTTGGCAAATTGAATGCATATATTTGGATAAGTTTCAAAAAATACAGATTGATAAAACTTACACCGTGCTTTCAGGTTTTTTTTTTTTTTTTTTTTTTTTTTTTTTTTTGAGACAGAGTCTTGCTCTGTCGCCCAGGCTGGAGTGCAGTGGCCAGATCTCAGCTCACTGCAAGCTCCACCTCCCGGGTTTAGGCCATTCTCCTGCCTCAGCCTCCCGAGTAGCTGGGACTACAGGCGCCCGCCACATCACCCGGCTAGTTTTTTGTATTTTTTTAGTAGAGACGGGGTTTCACCGTGTTAGCCAGGATGGTCTCAATCTCCTGACCTCGTGATCCGCCCGTCTCGGCCTCCCAAAGTGCTGGGATTACAGGCTTGAGCCACCGCGCCCGGCCGCTTTCAGTTTTATGATGTGAAAATGCAATGTGCATTTTAAAAGAATATAGTGAGAAAATATGGTTGCTTGAGAAAATATTTTAAACATCTTAGTTTACTTTTAAAAGAATATATGTTTTACAAATCATGTGTCTAGATATATATCAGAGTTAGGACTGTTATCATTTTAACGTTTAAGACACTTTTATCTATTACTGTTCAAATTGTAGAAATGACTTATACCCCTAAATCCGAGGGGTTAGAAAATTTATCTAAATTCATCTCTTGGAATGAGATGAGTTCTTGGAATTGAGCATTAATAGCCTGCTGATAATTTGATAAATATACTAGTTAATCTTAAAATATAACTATCCACTTTAATTATTTTCAAAATACATTTATTTATTAAGTGAATATCCAGTATAATATTGCTGCTTGTGGTGGTAGCTAGTGTTTGTTTTTTATACACTGGGCATTTCGTTAGGTTTATAATTGATCCAGTTTAAGTTTCCCAGCCATGTAGAAATGTTGAGGAATACATTTCAGTATGAAATGTGATGGTTAGGGTAGGACTCATAGAAGAGGCCAGGTCTAGGCAAAGACTTTAAGGACATGAGGTAATAATCCTTGTGAATTCCTGGGATGAGAAGATTCTAAGCATAAAGAAAACAGTGGTTGTGCAGGCTCTACGATGTAGATGTGTGCCTGGCTGCATGGTGTGTTTGAGGAAGAACAAGTAAGCCATTTTAATAAGAAAAGATTCAGTACAGGAGAGGATAGCGATGGCAAAAGTGATCAGAAAGGAAATGGGGGCACATAATAAGGCACCTTGGCAGTAGCGTGATGAAACATCCTAGTTGTCCATGCCAATTTATTTTTAGGCTTTTTGTTCTGTCATTAGTCCTATAAATCATTTCACTCTGTAATCTGCATTGAATCTTAAGTTATATGGTCACCCTACTTATCAGCATTATGGGTATCTTGGCTTTTATACTGAATGTAAAGAGTAGCCATGCAGAGTTCTTAGAAGAGAGAGAGCTCTGACATATCTTCTAAAAGTCTCACTTTGGCAGTTTGTTTTGGGAGGTCTAAGTCCTTGAACATTAGCAGAGAAAACTTCTGTGACTATCATGGAAATCCAAGTGAGAGATGATAGCTCAGACCAGTGGTTTCAGAAGGTGGAGAGAAGTGCTTGAAATTTGATATATTTTAATGTAGAGTTAGCATGATATTATGATTATTTGATTAGCAATTTTACTCATTTCATTGACTGGTGTTTTTCTTTGTTTTAAAAGATTCTAGGATGAAATAAAGATTTTTCTTGTATGAAGAAACTAAAAAAAAAAAAGAAAAGAAAAAAGTCTGCCTTCAGCTAAGACAATGAAGGCTGCAGGTAGATGAGACTTTTGTGAAATAATCCTGAGTTCATATTTTAACATGTTAAATTGCATAAATCTACAAGAAAACCAAATGACAATGGATATAGGTAGTGTGTGTAAGGGTCAGGAATTCATTAAAGAAGTCTGCGTTGGAGATATTAATTTGAGAGTCATAAATTTATAGGTGATATTTAAGCTGTGAGGATGGATAAGATTCTCAAGAACTCGGCATTGTTCCCCTTCAATTTTAAAAGTCAGAGAGAAGGGAAACATGTAACATCAAAGATGAGAAGAAACTCCCATGATATGACAGAAAATTCAAGTGTGCTCAGTGCTGTAAGTCAGTTGAATTAAGCATATTAAGGAGAAGAGAACTGTATTAAATGCTTCTGATAAATCGATTAAAACCAGCATGCAAATAGACCATTACATTTAGGAAGATGTGTATCATTGGTAACATTGATGAAATCAGATTCAGTGAAGTGATGAGAATGAATGTGGAGTGGAGTTAATAAAATTAAGAGAGAATAAAAGGAGATAAATTACAACCCTCAAGTTTCATTTCCAGAAAAAGAAAACTGACCAATAAAACAAAGCACAATCTTATTGTTATCCATAAAGAACCAAGTCGCAGCAAGAATGGTTCAGATAATTTATTTTCTTCCTTGATCCTTTTCCTATTTCCACCATGTGTTAAGTATGTAACATTAAAGAAGGTAGTAACTTCCCTAAATCTAAATTTGTTATAAAGTGCATATACTATTATTATCTACTATAGAATGTTGAAGAGTTGTTTATGCTTTGTAGATTGAGGTCTTCTACTGAAAACAACTAATATGTAAGTTCCGAAATGCAGACAGTATTAGAGTTGTTTTTCTTATTTTTACTACTAATACTATTATTTCTACTATTTCCTTCAATTATTATTCAGTTTTTACTTAACAACATAGGAGTTGGTAGTTAGTGTCCTGATCCTTCTTTCTCTTCACAATTGTATTCTCTCCTTTTTCCTCCCATCCCCATTCTGCCAACATCTCTTTCTCTGAGATCAAAAAAAAAAACACACAAAGTAAAGATACAAACTTTTTGCTTAATCTGTGGAAGGAAACTGGATATTCTTACATTATTCTGCATAGTACATTCATGAAATAAAGAATTACCTTTATTGATTTTTTTTATATCTTATATCACAACTTTCTGCTGGGGTAAGGCTGAAGCAGAAAGATAAATATGAAGGAGGCAGACTTGTTAGCTGTATTTCTAATGTTCCACACTTTTCTGGCTAGAATCTATATATTTTTATCTGCTGCACACCCGCTTAACATACCTACCTTCCTCTTTTCTTCACTAATTCTTATTTACTCCAAGGTTGCACACTTTAATATTTTCAAACTAGAATGCAAATTACACCTAGTCCACATAAACAGTGTATGAGTACTGAACCTCTGCTTTTTATAACCTCTATTTTTAAGAAAATGGTAGTGTTGAATGTGGAGAAGAGAAACAATAAGATATTTTGGACAAAGTGCCCATCCTCTCCTTTTTCCTTGTTCCTAGGCCCAGAGCAAGACATTCTGACATTCTCATCTTTGAAATGAATGACAACGATGGTAAATATGGCTCACCTCCACAGATACAAATCTGACAATTTCATATTTTTAATATAAATTATTAATCCGAGGCATGATTAGTGTTAGCATCTTTGGTGCTTTCGCTAGATGGAATTTATAGATTGTTAGATATATTGTGTTTATCTTGCTTTACTAAGTAATAACACACTGTTTGGCATATATTTAGCATTTATGGTTTTAAACTAAGTTTAATTAAATTATATTTCATTAAATCTCTGAAATAGAACCAGTCATGGTAGCTCACGCCTGTTCAGTACATTGAGAGGCAGAGGTAGGAGGTTTGCTTAAGCCCAGGAATTTTAGGCTGCAGTGAGCCAGAATCATGCCACTATACTCCAGCCTGGGAAATAAAGTAAGACCCATCTGTAAAAAAAAAAAATAGTAAAAACTAAAAACTGAAAAAAAAATTAAAACACTCAAAACTTTGGTATAAATCTTTCCCATATTTAAATATAACAATAGATAATTCACATACATACTATTTTATATTGCTGTGACTTCACTTCTTATTTTATAAAGTAGTAGCATAAAACATTTTTCAGCATTATTTTTGTATTCATGTCAGGCGATAAATTTTTCTTTGAGTTGCATTCTTAAAAGAAGTCTCAAATATTCTATGATGACACCAAAGAAAAAATGATACCGTTGCTCAATGTCTACTATATTGACTTCTTTGGTAAGAAGTTCTGGTATTTGTGTGGATTGTTACATATTGTTATGAAGACACATGTTGATTTGTATAAGAGAATGCTATATGTAATAACATGATGTTATGATATTAAGTTCCAATATAGGAAACAAATGATGTTCAAAGATCTTAACACATTAAATAGAACTACTACAATATCTTTATGGCATTTAAATAATTCCTAGTCATCAACTTTTTACTCCTAATTCAATCCTTAAAAAATAGAATAGGGTAATGGTGCTATGAACTTACTGTCCAGATACTATTTTTCTTCTCTCCATGAAGACGAGAGAAGGAATACCTAATTCAACATCAAAAGAATTGCCCTGTGTCAAATCTAGCTTGTGGCTTTATGAGATCTAGCTTGTGGTCTACATATGAAGACCCACTCTAGAACTTCCAAGAAAAAGGAATTTGGTAGGATTATTCTCAGAAATCTACAGGGAGTTTCTCCTAATGTTTGGAAATATACACGAACTAGAGACTGAAGGCCGATTCTGGTGTAAAACTTACTGAAGATGAGAGACATATCTACAGTCATACAAACAATAAGAAGTCCATAGAACTCTCCCATTTTAGTTTAGTTGGAGACTGCAAAAGATTTTTCTGGTGTTTATGGCTCCTGTGAAGTAATCATAAATTCCTGATCAGTGTACAGCACCAGCAGCAGATGGCATCAGATAGACATCTGAGCTGAGCTGGAACTGAGAAACCTCGTTTCCATGATCAATGACACTTGTGACACTTTGTATTAACTATGTATGTTGCCTTCCACTCCTTACCTTCAACATCAAAATAGATTAGTCTTCAAAAGGGAAGGGTTTGAGTGTCCTCAAATCTTGCCCTTTTATCTCCCTAACCACTATTACTATTAAACTAAGGGCATGGCTTAAGACTGCCTTTGGGGGAGTGGGACTATATGAAAATTAAATTGAGTTTGAGACAAAGTTGTGTATTAGACTTTAGTTTTCATAAGCAAAAGTGACCAAAAAGTTATTGAATTTGACCAGATAATAATTTAAGGAATGAGAATATGATACAGAACAGCTAGATTGGAAATACAAATAGCATTTTAAATGTATGCCATCTTTGAGATTTCTCTATAAACTAGATTATACCTAATTCAAAAGTACGTTATATGGCTTATAAAAAGAATGAGGGAGAGAAGGTGAGAAAGAGAGGGTTAATGTTTTAACAAACATATTTTATTAACACATCTGTGTACTAAATAAATCATAACTCTTTCCTACATATGATTTGCAAGATCCCCTGGGAATATATATTTTAAACCTACAAGTTAAAACATTTTGGTAGCAATTTCACCTAAAGGATACCCTGTTTTATTCTCAAAAAAAAATATTGTAGGGTTTATAAAACTAAATTTTAATATTTATATTAATTTTGAGAGAATATTAAATGAGATCATGACATGTTTTCCAAGAGTTAATTCTCCAAATTTTAGAATCTACACTGGGAAACACAATGATTATTTAGCAACTGAATGGACTACACAACTTTCTTCTTCCTCCTATTTCTCTTCAAGTCAATCTCATTCATAAAAACTATATATCACTTCAGCAAATGAAAGTTCATAATTTTAAGATAAATAAATCTTTTTAAAACTTTTCTTCTTGAAATAAAAATTATTTCCATTCATGACCAATTTTTCTATTATATTTTTGCTCAAATGAATTGTTTGGACAACAGCTTCCAAGTCAACAATTATTTTACTTATCTCTAACACTGCATTTTTGTAAGTTTTTAATATCTGTTGTCATTCAGTGTTCAAAACTTATCATTATGCTGTGCTTCTACATTAAAATATGGAAAGATGACTGCTTCCGGTTCAACTTCAGGAACCTCAACAATTGTTTTTGGAGTTTATCAAAATAAATGGTATTTAAAAATCTTGTACTAGGAAGTGATAGATAAAATATTATCTTGCCATGTTATCATTTTGAAGTGTTATGCCACAATACATTTAAGTTCTAAATTTTAATTTCACATAAACTAAAGATTTTATTTTAAAAAAGGAAATATAGTAGCTGTTATATATTACATATTAAATATTTGTTGCAATTCACCCCTTTGTAATGTTATTAATCTACAACTATTAAAAACTTCAAAGAATAGTGGGACAATAAATAACCAATTTTGTCAAAATAATGTAGGTATACTTTTACTGAGTATATCGGAATCTGGAATTTGGAAAAAAATCCTTTAAAAACAGTGAAAAAATTATAAATTAAGTTAAAGTTGCAAAATTAACCATAAAGGATGAAATGTAGAAATTTGATTTCACAATCTTAACAGTAATATGGTAAAAGTAAGGAGGTAAATAAGTGAGCCAAATTGACTGTAAATTTGTTTTATTTTCATTTGGGACAAAAGGAAAAGTGGCTGAGTTTCCAAATTTGTGAATTTATCATTATGTGAATACACAAAGAGCAAAATGATTTCTAAGACATCAGAGCCAATTAACATTAACTAACATTTAATGTGAATCTACATTTTTAAACCAGTATTTAAATACATTTTAAAATAATATTTAGCAAACTGGAAGCCAAAAAGCCAACAGTTTTACTTGAAATAAATACTAAGCAGAAGACATTTAAACAATTCAATGCATCTTGCTTTTTCTTTTTGCTCTCCTATTTGGCTTCTGTAACAAATATTTGATGTAAATATATGCAGATTTCTCACCAAAATGGTGATAGTATATACTGTCATCACTAAAATAAAGCTGCAACATCGTTAGAATGAAGTGATAAGTATTGCTTTAAGTGAAAGTAATTACTAAGTACTTACTAATCTATTGCAGAAAGTATTAAGCTTTATCCTCAGAGAGAAAGACATTCATATTCCTCTACCTATTTTCCTCAAAAGTTAATGTTGTTTCAACACAGCTTTCTAATTACTCATTTTATTAAAATTTTAAAAATCTATTCTAAGACATAGTGTATTCATAATTAATTTCCATATATTCTATGCAAGTAGAAAATCTGTAAAATGAATTTTCATAGAAATTAAGTAAAAATAATTCAAATATAAAGGAGCACATGAATAAAATTGATGTTTCCAATGGGATCTTTTTCTGTATCAGATATAATTTACACGTAATGCTTGTGAGAAAAACCATCCACATCTAAGAGATATGTGGTATTGTGGCATTCAAACAATTACCTTATAAGACTTCTCAGAAACATTACTCCATCATGCAATTCAGGAGAAGGACCACCTCAAGTATTTTGATGTTAAATGTAGTCCCAGTCTTAGTCAGAATGTTTTCAGTTACTTGGTATACTGAACATCCTAGACAATGTTTAGGTATATTTGATTGATGCTGCTGTCATTCATTGGTTGCTAGGGGATAGGAAGAGAAGCTCAAAGCAAGGACAACTCTGGGAAATTCCAGAAGTAAAACTGAGATTACCAGACTTAGGTTTTATAACCATTTCTAAATTATTTTATAGATACCAAAACAGAATGAGGTTTTTGAAAGCATATTTCAGAAATCATCTGCATGAAAATGAGAACTTGATTGAAATGTACTGGGATGCACCTCAAAGCCTCAAATCAGAATCTTTAGAGAATCTTTGGGTTTCTAATATACACTCACAGTTGGAAAATATTTACATAGGAGTTTAATTCCAAGAAATGAATTATTTCCAGCATGTATAACTTAAAACAGACAAACAAAAAATCTGTTCTTCCCAGTTCTAGAAGATTTCACTGTAACACTAGCCCATCTGCAGGATGGGGTGCTTGAGGATAACAGCATATCATGCAGTGGAAGACCTTTGCTTCTAATAAGGTTTTACCTGAGGAATGACAGTCATATAAAAGCTAACACTGGCATATCTTTTTATTCTGAGTATTTGTTGTTCGTATGTCTATTTAATGATTCTGTGCTCTCTTATGGTTTATTGGGTAAGGCCAGAGCTCTAAGATAAATAATGAATTTTAAGGGGCATCATATTTTCATAAATGTGCAATTTCCACTGCATTGCTTCAGTGTGTGGGACTCAAAATTTTATGCTTAAAACACTCTCAGGGACAGAGACCTTAGGGGGAACCTAGAACTACACATAACTCACTAAATGCATTGATTGGTTTAAAAAGCTTAAATGCTTGGTAGTTTGTGCCAGTCATTTAGTCACTTTTCTAGAAAATTTCGTCAGGGTTACAGGTAAATCAGACATAGGCATCATCACCATGCAGCCTAAAATTCTCTTGTGAGAAGAGAAGAAATAACCATTAAAAAATAAAATAAAATAAAAACTAAGCTACATTCTTATTTTGCAAAGATCGTATTTAACTGATTCAGTGATTTGTTTTACTCGTTTTACCTATTTTGTAGATATAAAACTGTGCTTCTCTACACGTATTACAAATTACTATGTTGTGGTTGCCTGTTCATTTTCTTCATGGTACCTTTATCAAATTTTCTAAATTTACATATATTAACATAGATAAACATTTGGTGTGCCGTTTATGAACTGCAACAAATGTTTATATCTGTGTAATAGTAGTATCTTGCACAACCAACATACAGAAAAGTTTCATCACCCCAAACAACTCCTTTTTCTTTTTTACTTTGTTGTTTGTTTGTTTGTTGGGTTGTTTGTTTGTTTGTTTGTTTGTTTGTTTTGAGGGGCGGAGTTTCGTTCTCGTTGTCCAGATCAGAGTTCAGTGGGGCGTTCTCGGCTCACCGCATCCTCCGCCTCCCAGGTTCAAGCGATTCTCCTGCCTCAGCTTCCCCGACAAGTGGGACTACAGGCACCCGCCACCACGCCCCGCTAATTTTTTGTATTTTTAGTAGAGATGAAGTTTCTTCATGTTGGTCAGTCTGTTCTCAAACTCCCGACCTCAGGTGATCCGCCCGCCTCTGCCTCCCAAAGTGCTGGGATTACAGGCGTGAGCTATCGCGACCGGTCTTGCTTTTTTTCTAGTCACAATTTTTCCGATAGTTAACCTATTAAAAACGCCGACTGTTTCTGCATCACTACAATTTTCTTTTCTTCAGAAAATGTTGTGAACAGAACAGTAGATTATGTAATCTTTTGCATCTGCTTCTTTCACTAAACATAATTTGAGATTTGGGATTCATTCACATTGTTGAATCAGTAGTTCATTTCTTTTTATTGCTGAGTAGTATCACATTTTGTTGATCCATTGTCCCATTGACAAACATTTGGATTGTTTCTAGGTTTGTGTGATTATGAATATAATCTGCTATAAACATTCTTTAACAGATCGTTATGTGAACCAAATTTTCATGACTCAGGGGTAAATACCTAGGTCACTAGGTAAAATCACTAGATTATATGATGCATTTATTGAACTTTATTAGAAACTGCCAAATACTTTTCTAAAGTGGTTTTAAATTGTGGCATTGCCACCAGGAATACAGAATTCCAGTTTCCCTTTACTCTCACTAGCACTTTGAATTACCAGTAATTTGTTTTTTCACCACTTCAATAGGTATGTTTGGCATATCTCAGTACTTTGTCTCTTCTTCATGTTTTGTCAGTATAGCTAGAGATTTACCAATTTCATTCATCTTTTTATAAAACCAGCGTTTGTCTTAATTTTCTACTTTTTATTTAATTATTTCTGATCTTTAATATATCCCTTATGCTTCATCTGGGCTTATTTTATTCTTTCCTTTATAGTTTCTTGAGATGGGAGCTCAGATTAGTTCTCATATATATTTCTAATCTAATAATCTAATGCAATAAATTTCCTTCTAAGACTCCTTTAGCTGTATTCCACGGATGTAGATATGCAATATTTTCATTTTCATTTAGTTCAAATGACTTCTGATTTGTCTGAAGACTTATTTATACAGGTGTGGGTTATTTAGAAGGTTATTGGTTTGTTATTGTTTTCCTTGTTTTTAAGATTTCTCTGTTATCTTTCTGTTACTGATTTTTAACTTAATTCCATTATGGTCAAATGACCTGTCTTCATGATTTTAAATATTTTAAAATTATTTAGTGTATTTTGTGACCTTAAGTATGGTCTGCTTTGATGAATATCTCTGGGTACTTGTGAAGTTTTCTGATGTTTTTGCATAGTGTTCTATGAAAATGTATTAGATCCTGTTTGGTGGTGGTGTTTAGTTCTATATCCTTTCAGATTTCATAGTTACTAGTCTGACTGAGTTTAGAGCAGAGTGTTGAAACCTCCATCTTAACTTGCAGTTTATTCTATTTCTCCTGTCAATTCTGGTTTTACTTTGTTAATTTTGACCTCTGCCGTTGGTGAATACACATTTTTATTGTTAGGTAAATTTTGTGTCTGCTAGGTAAACAGAATAGTTTTATCATTATATAATGTTACTCTATAATGTTGGTAATTTTCCTTATTTTTAAGTCTACTCTGTCTATGTAATATAGCCACTGCACCTTTCCTTTCCTAGATTAGATTTTATATGTGTACTTATGCTCATTAATTAAAGTATAAAAATTCAAAGGTTGTACGTGTCTCTTTTGCTAAGTTCAATCTACTGTGTTCCATCTCTTTCCCAGTACAGTCACAGAGTGTGCAGATAACTTAGCCAGGAATAAAAATAGTTTTACCACATCTAGTGCATTCCGCGTGGTAGAAAAGACAAGGATGCCCACTTCCACCACTCTTGTTCAACGTACTGGAAGACCTAGCCAAAACAATTAGGCAAGAGAAATAAATAAAAGGCATCTGAATTTTTAAAAAGTTGAATTACTTATGTTTTTAATTATGTAATTTTATATCAGATAAACCTAAAGGCTCTATTAAACATTTCTTAGATTTGATAAATGAATTCAGTAAAGTTTCAGGATACAAAATCCATGTAAGAAAATCAGTAGCATTTTTATACATCAATAATGATGTAGCTGAGAACAAAATCAAGAAAACAATCTCTTTTGCAATAGCTATAAAAATTAAAATTCCTAGCAATGTATTTATACAAGGAAATGAAAGATATAAACAAGAACAGCTAGAACACACTGATGAAAGAAATTGTAGATGACCCAAACAAATGGAAAAACATCCTACGCTTGTGAACAGAAGAATTTTACTGTTAAAACAACATACAGCCTAAAGCAATCTATGAATGAATTCATTGTAATCGCTATAAAAATTTCAATGTCATTTGTACCAGAATTAGAAAAAAAATTCTAAAATTCATATGGAACCAGTAAAGAATCTGAATAGCTAAAGCAAAAGCAAAAAGAACAAAGCTACAAGGTTATTGAACCGAAACATGGTATTGGGGGAAAAAAGGCACATGGATCTGTGGAACAGTATAGGGAACCAAGAAATAAAGCTGCAACCTTGCTGGAAACTGACCTTTGACAAAGTTGACAAGAACATACACTGGGGAAAGGACACTCTTTTCAATAAATGATGCAAGGACAATTGAATTGCCAAATGCCTGAACTCTTAACTCTCACCACATACAAAAATGAACTCAAGATAGATTAAAGGCTTAAATGTAATATCTTAAACTATAAAAATACTAGGAAAAATACTAGGAGAAACTCTTCTTGACATTGGTTTAGGAAAAGAATTTATGATTAAGACTTCAAAAGGACAGACAACAAAAACAAAAATAGACAAATAGGACATAATTAAACTAAAACGTTTCTGCACAGCCAAAGAAATAATCAACAGAGTGAACAGACAACCTGAAAATGTGGAGAAAATACCTGAAAACTATGTATTTGACAAGGGTCTATATCCAGGATACAGAAGACTCCACAACAATAAAGAAATAAATTAACTCATTAAAAAGTGAAGAGTATCGATTGACATTTTTCAAAATAAGTCATTAAAAATGACTAACATATAAAAAAGTTCAACATCATAATCATAAGAGAAATGCAAATTAAAACCAGAATGAAATATCATCTTATACCAGTTAGAATAGCTCTTATTGAAAATAATGAATGTTACCAAAGATGCAAATAAAAGGGACGTCTTATACACTCTTGATGGAAATGTAAATTAGTACAGTCTTTTTGGAAAATAATATGGGGATTTCTCAAAGAACCTAAAATAGAACTACCATTCATTCCAGCATTCTTAGTAATGAGTTTCTATGCAAAGGATAATAAATCAGTTCATCAAAAAGATACCTACACTCCTATGTTTATTACAGCACTATTCACAATAGCAAATATATGGAATCAACCTCAGTTTCCATCAATGGATGACTGTATAAAGAAAATGTGGCACACATAAATACAATGGAATACTATTCAACCATAAAAGATAATGAAGTCAGGTCTATTGCAGTAGCGTGGATGGAACTGGATGTCATTATTTTAAGTGACAACAAGTCAGACACAAAAAGACAAATATTGCATATTCTCACTTATAAGTGGGAGCTAAATAATATGTAAACATGGATGTAGAGTGTGGAAAGTCAGATAGTGGAGACTTGGAAGGGTGAAGAGGTGGAAGGAGAGTAGATGATGTGAAATTACTTAATGGGTACAATGTACATTATTTGGAGGATGGATACATTAAAAGCCCTGACTTTACCACTCTACAAGCCATGCATGTAACAAAAGTACACTTTTACACCATACACTTTTACCAAAAAATAGAAAATAGTCAAGACAAAATGATGATAGTGAGTTAGAAACTACAAGTACTTATTTTCTCCTACATTTTTTCAGCTTCTATGATAGTTGGGGCCCATGACTGTGTTAACTAATAGACTCTAAAATACAATGTCAAGGTAGTTACAAGGTGATGTTAGGCCTCTGTATTTTCTTATGGTTACTCTGAAGAGTACATATATATTCCACATATCATAGTTGCAAAATGGTCTGAGGCTGGTCTCCTGACTGCTACCACACTGTAATGTAAGACTATATGTTTAGCCCCTAAGATTTGGGTGTTCATTGAGACCACAGCACAGTCTATCCAATACTATTCCATATAGAAATGATCAAAAATAGTATATTTCTAGTACAGAAATGAAGTGCCACCATAAGAGAAACATATAATACTTGACATTATGTATATAGTCAGTTATCAAAGAGGATGGCAATGTGGAAGCAAGAAAGATGATAATATTTATCATGTAGTACCACAATATTTGGCAAATATTCACCACATAGCTAAATTTAAGAATTGGTACACAGACTGGCAAGTGTATTTTGGTCAATACTGATTGATTTCAGTAAGTTATTATAACAAATGATAAGATCATAGAATAATTGACTCACATGCAAGTGGAAATCATAGGAAGACATAAATTTCATATTGTACAGATTTGCACGATTGGAAAGATAGTTCCATCCGAACTAAATGAAAACAGTAAAAGATGAGACTGTAAGACACACTGAGAAATATTCTACAGTAAAATCTCATCTTGTGCAAAATTACTTAATGTGAAAATAAAACTAGAGGTGTGTCATTAGTTTTTCAAATCAGTTTTAGGTAGCTTCCATTAAATTACAAGAGAAAGATACAGAAGCTGTGTAACAAAGAAATAAAGTGTGCTTGAAAATGCATCCTCAAAAATTAACTTTGGATTTGTTTTTCTCTTGGAACTAACTAGGAGCAAATAGATTAGAAGTCTATACAATTTTTGAAAGATACTATAAGCCTAGATTTTTTAAAGTATTTTACTGGACCATATTAAAAATAATCCTACCGTCACTGTGCAGACAAGAAATAGGGGAAGGTATTTCCCATTGCTAATGACAGGTCCTCCTGGAGAATAGTACCAAAAAAATAAAAATAAAAATAAATCTCCCCGTTGAATGAGCCAGGACTTTGGGGAACTGTTGGAAAAGCATGATTTTGTTTTGAAATGTGAGGATATGAGATTTGGTAGGGGCCAGGGGTAGAATGCTATGGTTTGGCTGTTTTCACACCCAAATCTCAGGTTGAATTCTATTTTCCATTATCTCCATGTGTAGCAGAAGAGACCATGTAGGAGATAATTGAATCGTGGAGGTGTTTTTCCCCATTCTATGATAGTAAGTTCTCATGACATGTGATGGTTTTATGAGGGGCTTCCTTCTCTCTTGTTCTTCTCCCACCTGCTGCCAAGTAAAGAAGGACACCTTTGCTACCCCTTCTGCCATGATTGTAAGTTTCCTAAGGCATGCCCAGCCATGTTGAACTGTGAGTCAATTAAACCTCGTTCCTTTAAAAATAATCAAGTCTTGGATATGTCTTTATTAACAGTGTGAGAACGAACTAAGAAAACCACAGACCAGAAAAAGCCTTAGATCATATATTTTTCACAGCTGAATTCTACCAGACATATAAGGAAGGGCTGGTATCAATTCTAATGAAACTTTGCAGAAAAAAAAAATTGAGAAGGAGAAACCCCTCCCAAGCCTATTCTATGAGTACAGCAGCATCATTCTGACTCTAAAATTTGACAGAGACGGAGCGACAAAGAAAGCTGTGGGCCAATATCCCTGATAAACATAGATGCAAAAAAGGAAAACAACAATTGAATCCTGCAGCATATCAAAAAGCTAATCCACCCTATTCCAGTAGGCTTTACTCCTAGGATGCAAGGTTGTTAGAGGCCATTATCCTAAGCGAATTAATGTAGGAACAAAAAACCAAATGCTACATGTTATAACTTATAATTGGGAAGTAAACATCGAGTACACAGGGACGCAAAGAAAAAAAAACCATATACACCAGGGCCTACTTCAGAGTGGAAGTAGGGAGGAGTACATAGATCTAAAATCCATTAGGTTGTTGCAAAACCAATTGCAGTTTTTGCCATTGAAAGGAATGGCAAATACCTATATCAGGAACTATGCTGATTCCTTGGGTGACAATATAATTTGTACACCAAACCTCTACAATATGAAATTTACATATATAACAAACCCACACATGTGTACCCTGAACCCAAAATTGAATTTGGCATGAAAAAAATCAAATGCTTTCTTATATAGTAGCACAATCAAATTTAAAGATTGAATCTCTCTATCCATCTCTCTATCTATCTATCTATATGTTTTCTTTATAACAGATTGAAATAAAATGATGTACTTAGATATAGATCTAAGAAATATGTACAGAATATGTATGTGGTAAACAACAAGACATTTATGAAAGTAATAAAGAACTAAATTAAGAAATATACATATTCATGGATGGAAAGACTCAATATGTTGTCTGTTCATTCTTTGTCACTTGATCTATAGATTCAGTACAATTATAGTTAAAATCCCAACGACGTATTTTGAAGATATTAAAGAATCGAATATAAAATAAACAAGAAAGACAACCATGAAGAAAAGGCAACAAGATGCTGAAAAAGAAAAATGAAGTTGGAAGACTCAGAGGATCCAATTTTGACAAATAATCTAATACTATAGTAATTAAGACATCATGAAATTGATTACAGAATAGACAAATAGATCAATGAAAAATATAAATTCCAGGAGTTTACCCATAGGGGCATATTCACCTGATATTTGATAATGGCACAACAGTAAATCAATGGAAAAATGATAGTCTTTTCACCCAATGTGGTTGAAAAACTTGGATTTCTGTATACAGACAATGCATCTAGAAATAGATTTTACTCCTTACGTAAAAGTCACAGATGGAAATGTAAAGTATAAAGCTATAAGCTTTCTAGAATAAATTATAGAAGAAAATCTGTGCAATCATGGGTTTGGCAATGAGTTTTAGATACAATATCATAAAGTCAAGTATATAACAAAAATAAGTTGTACTTTATTAAAATCAAAATCTTGCTCTGTGAAAAATGTAAAAGAATGAAAATATTTTCCCCACCAGTGATACAGTATTTGCAAATCACGTATTTGATAAAGGACTTACATCCAGCATATAAAAATTGCTCTTATACTTCAAAACAGATAAACAAAAAACAAAATAAAAAATGGCAAAGTCTTAACAGACAACTCACCAAAGACGATACATTCATGGCAAAAAGCATATGAAAATGTGTTTAATATCATTTGTAATTAGAGAAATGTAAATGAATACAAAACTGAGAAACAAATTAGAATGACTAATATCTAAAAATTTAAAAAAGTAAATTTGTCAATGCCTGCTACCAGAAGAGATGCATAGCAACATAAAATCTCATTCATTTCTGGTAGGAATACAAAGTAATGGTACAGCCACTTTGAAAGACAATTTCGCAGTTTCTGACAAAGTTAAATGTAGTGTTACTATATGATGCAGCAATTATGCTTCTAATAATTTAATAATAAATAAATATTTAAGTTAATTATTTAATAAAAATGACTTGAACCCTTATATCTACACAAAGCCTGCATGTGAATGTTTATATTATCTTTATTATAATGTATAAACACTGGAAACAACCAAGTCCTTCTTCATTTGGTGAATGGGTAATGTACCTATGGTACATCCTTGCAATTAAACACTATTCAGCAATAAAAAGAAATAAGCAGTCAAGCTATGTAAAAACAAGAATATTTTAAATTCTTATTTATCAGTGAAAAAGGCCAGTCTGAAAAGGCTCTGGAGTTAACAATTTTATTTATGTGAATTTCTGTAAGGCAAAGCTATAGAGACTTTAAATAGATCAGTGATATGCAAAAGGTGAAGGTTGAATACATGTGGCACAGGGGATTTTTAGCTGGTGAAATTATTTTGTATGATCTTGTAATGGTGAATACATAACACCTGGAATTTGTCAAAATGCAAATAGAAATTTGCATAGAACCTTAACATATTAAAGCATAAAGAGTGGACTTTAACAAATGCAAAATTTAAAATATCATTAGGAAGTTTAGGAATCCCAGGGTAACATGCAAACTGTGATGGTAAAATCTAAATATATTACAAATACAAGAAGTAAACTTATTGAAGGGAGTGAAGGAAATGTTGTTATTCTAAGTAACTTTGTAAATGAGTGGAGAATTTCAGACTGTGTGCCAAAGGACATTTATATAAGCACTGGATTCGAGTTGGGAAAGTCTTCCCCATGGGAGTATTGCTTAACAATTCTGAAACCACAATACATGTGTGGTAGAATTGAACAACAAAGTGATAACAGATGGTAGAAGGAAATCTTCTCATTGTTGGAATGTGAGGTTGTAGACAAACATAAAGAAAATAATAATTCATATGGTAAAGTATTAGAGTTGAAAACATCAGTACAAACACATGTTTAGCTTAATATAGAAATATTTATACATATGAGTATACACAAAAATTACAAAATTACATACATCATACAGAGATGTATGATCTTAACTCTGTTAAGTGAGAGGCCTAGAGACAAGGACAGTGCAGTAGTAGCAGCACACCAAGCTCTCAGATATTGGTTTCTAATATGATTCTGTAATAAACGGAGACTGGGTTCCTTACTAAATAATTAATTCCAGGTCTAGGTCCAAGAATGAGTATAGAGTATCTTGTAGGGTTAGGTAATAAGCTAGAATTCACCAAAATCACAATATAGGGGTATGTTAAAGGGACACAGGCACTAACAAAGAGCTCATAATGGCCAAAGCCAGAACCATTTGAGCAATCAAATAAGAAGTGCATTATTATTATTATTATTATTATTATTATTATTATTATTATTATTTATATTATTTGGTGGGGGAAACATGGAGGGAGGAGAGAATGAGGAGGACAGCAGTACATTATTAAATAGTAACCTCATATATAAAGTAATTATATTTTGATACCTAGTGAAATATATAATTGGACAAATCAATGAATGAGAGAGCATAGACTGATTCCCAGTGCAGAGGAACCTAAAATCCCTCAGGGTGGGCTGAGCAGAGTGAATTATTTCAAAGAATAAATTATACAAAGAAGGAAAAAGAGTAACTTTAATATGTGGAAGCTGGCTAGCACTACCTCTGTCAGGTAATCAATGTAGTGTCAACAACCATAAAACATAACTTATATATGATTTCATGAGAATGGCCACTTAGTTCTGTGATTGTCTTCCTCAAAATTCATAACCCCCATCTAATCATGAGACTTAAATTAAAAATATCCCATGTAGATATTTTTCAAAATATCTCATCAAGAACTCTCTAAAACATCACAGTCATAAAAACAAGAATATTATACAAAACTATTATAGTCTTCCACTAAACATAATATTCTTTCAGTGATATGACAGTTAAATGGCATCCAGGAAGGAGTCCTGGAACAGAAAAAAAATACATAAATCTTCTTTCACGTTTTGAACTGAGGACATTTCCATTATCAGGACAGTCCTCAATGCGATCCAAACTATCCCTTCTCAGATTCCCCAAAGACAGTGGTAATAGACTGCTCCATAAAACGAAAGTGTAACTCTGTGAGACGAATTCACACATCAAAAAGCAGGTTCTCAGAAAGCTTCTTTCTCATTTTATCTGAGGATATTTCCATTGTCACCATCAGCTTCATTACACTAACAAATATCCCATTGCAGATTTCAAGAAAACAATGCTAGCAAACTGATCAATGAAAAGTGTAACTCTGTGAGTTACATTCACATGTCATATTGCAGTTTCTCAGAACGCTTCTTTCCAGTTTTTATCTGACAGTTTTGCTTTTTCACCATAGACCTCAATGCGTTCCCATATATCGCTTTGCAGATTCCCCGAACATAGTGTTAGCAAACTGCTTCAAGATGACTTAGTTGTAACTCTGTGACATGAATTCACATATCACAAAGAAGTTTCTCAGAAAGCTTCTATCCTGCTTTTAATTGATATTTCCTTTATCAGGAGAGGCATCAATGACATCGAAAATACCCCTTCTCAGATTCATCAAAAACAGTGGTAATAGACTGCTCCATGAAACGAAAGTGTAATTCAGGGAGATGAATTCACTAATCACAAAGCAGTTTCGCAGAAACATTCTTTTACTTTTTATCTGAGGATATTTCTTTTGTCACCGTAATCTTCATTGCACTTAGAAATATTCTATTGCAGATTTCAAGAAAACAGTGTTAGCAAACTGATCAATGAAAAGAAAAGGGTAACTGTGAGTTGCATTCACACGACACAGTGCAGTTTCTCAGAATGCTTCTTTCCAGTTTTTTTCTGATGATACTTCCTTTTTCACCATAGCCCTGAAGGCGCTCCGAAATGTCGCTTTGCAGATTCCCTGAAAGTAGTGTTAGCAAACTGCTTCATGAACACTCAGTTGCAATTCTGTGAGATGAACTCACATATCACATAGGAGTTTCTCAGAAGTTTCTTTCCCGTTTTTAATTGAGGATATTTCCTTTATCAGGATAGGCCTCAATGCGATCCAAAGTATCCCTTCTCATATTCCCCAAAGACAGTGGTAATAGACTGCTCCATGAAACGAAAATGTAACGCTGAGGTGAATTCACACATCACAAAACAGTTTCTCAGAAAGGTTCTTTCTACTTTTTAACTGAGGATACTTCCTTTGTCACCATAAGGTTCATTACACTAAGAAATATCCCATTGTAGATTTGAAGAAAACAGTGTTAGTAAACTGATCCATGAAAAGAAAAGTATAAATCTGTGAGCTGCATTCACATGTCACAATGTAGTTTCTCAGAACACTTCCTTCCAGTTTTTATTTGACGATATTTCCTTTTTCACTGTAACCCTCAAGGCTCTCCCAAATATCGCTTTGCAAATTCCCTGAAAGTAGTGTTAGCAAACTGCTTCATGAAGACAGTTGTAACTCTGTGGGATGGATTCATATATCACAAAGAAGTTTTTTAGAAAGGTTCTTTCACGTTTTTAACTGAGGATATTTCCTTTATTAGAATAGGCCTCAAGGCGATCAAAAGTATACCTTCTCAGATTCCCAAAAGACAGTGGCAATAGACCGCTCCATGAAATGAAAGTGTAACTCTGTGAGATGAATTCACACATCACAAAGCCGTTTCTCATAAAGCTTCTTTTTTGTTTTTATCTGAGGATATTTCCTTTGTCACCGTAAGCTTCATTGCCCTAAGAAATATATGCATTGCAGATGTCAAGAAAACAGTCTTAGCAACCTGATCCATGAAAAGAAAAGTGTACCTCTGTGAGCTGCATTCACAAGTCACAATGCAGTTTCTCAGAACGCTTCTTTCCAGTTTTTATCTGACGATATTTCCTTTTTTACCATAGCCCTCCATGCGCTCCCAAATATCTCTTTGCAGATTCCCCGAAAGTAGTGTTAGCAAACTGTTTAATGAAGACTCAGTTGTAACTCTGTGAGATGAATTCACATATCACAAAGAAGTTTCTCAGAAAGCATCTTTCCCATTTTTAATTGAGAATAATTCCTTTATCAGGATAGGCCTCAATGAGATCGAAAGTATCCCTTCTCAGATCCTCAAAGACAATGACAATAGACTGCTCCATGAAACAAAAGTGTAACCCAGTGAGATGAATTCACACATCACAAAGCAGTTTCTCAGAAAGCTTCTTTCTAGTTTTTATCTGAAGACATTTCCTTTGTCACCATAACCTTCATTACACTAAGACATATTCCATTGCAAATTTCAAGAAAACAGGGTCAGCAAAGTGATCAATGAAAGGAAAAGTGTAACTCTGTGAGTTGCAATCACATGTCACAATGCAGTTTCTCAGAATGCCTCTTTCCCGTTTTTATCTGACGATACTTCCTTTTTCACCATACCCCTCAAAGCACTCCCAAATATTGCTTTACAGATATCTGAAAGTAGTGTTAGCAAAGTGCTTCATGAAGACTCACTTGTAACTCTATGAGATGAGTGCACATAGCACAAAGAAATTTCTGAGAAACCTTCTTTCACGTTCTTAATTGAGGATATTTCCTTTATCAGGAGAGGCATCAATGTGATCCTAATTATCCTTTATCAGATTCCCCAAAGACAGTGGTAATAGACTGCTCTACAAAAAGAAAATGCAACTCAGCGAGACGATGTCACAGATCACAAAGCAGTTTCTCAGAAAGTATCTTTCCAGTTTTAATGTGAGGATATTTCCTTTGTAACCATCAGCTTCATTGCACTAACAAATATCCCATTGCAGATTTCAAGGAAACAGTGTTAGCAAACTGATCAATGAAAAGAAAAGTGTAACTCTGTGAGTTGCACTCACATGTCACATTGCAGTTTCTCAGAACGCTTCTTTCCAGTTTTTATCTGACGATATTTGCTTTTTCACCATAGCCCTCAATGCGTTCCCATATATCGCGTTGCAGATTCACCGAACATACTGTCAGCAAACTGCGTCAAGATGATTTAGTTGTAACCCTGTGAAATGAATTCACATATAACAAAGAAGTTTCTCAGAAAGCTTCTATCCTGTTTTTAATTGAGGATATTTCCTTTATCAGGATAGGCCTCAATGAGATTCAAAATGTCCCTTCTCACATTCGTCAAAGACAGTTGCATTAGTATGTCCCATGAAACGGAATTGTAACTCTGTGAAATGAATTCACACATCACAAAACAGTTTCTTGGAAAGCTTCCTTCCACTTTTTTTCTGAGGATATTTCCTTTGTCACCATAAGCTACATTGAACTAATAAATATCCCATTGCAGATTTCAAGAAATCTCTGTCAGAAAACTGATCAGTGAAAAGAAAAGTGGAACTCAGTTAGTTGCATTCACATGTCACAATGAAGAACGATTCTTCCCAATATTTATCTGACGATATTTCCTTTTTCACCACAGCCCTCAATGTGCTCCCAAATATCGCTTTGCAGATTCCCCGAAAGTAGTGTTAGCAAACTGCTTCATGAAGTATCAGTTGTAACTCTGTGAGATGAATTCGCATATTACAAAGAAGTTTCTCAGAAAGCTTCTTTCTCGTTTTTAATTGACGATAATTCCTTTATCAGGATAGGCCTCAATGACATCCAAAAGTATCCCATCTCAGATTTCCCAAAGACAGTGGTAACAGACTGTTCCATGAAAGAAAAGAGTAACTTTGGGAGACGAATTCACACATCACAAAGCAGTTTCTCAGAAAGCTTCCTTCCAGGTTTTATCTGTGGATATTTCCTTTGTCACCATAAGATTCATTGCACTTAGAAATATCCCATTGCAGATTCCAAGAAAACTTTATTAGGAAACTGAGCAATGAAAAGAAAAGTGTAACACTGTGAGTTGCATTCACATGTCAAAATGCAGTTTCTCAAAACTCTTCATTCCAGTTTCTATCTGAGGATATTTCCTTTTTCACCACAGCCCTCAATGCGCTCCCAAATATCACTTTGCAGATTACCCAAAAGTAGTGTTAGCAAACTGCTTCATGAAGATGAAGTTGTAACTCTGTGAGATGAATTCACATAACACAAAGAAGTTTCTCTGAAAGCTTCTACCCAGTTTTTAATTGAGGATATTTCCTTTTTAAAGATAGGCTTCAATGCCTTCCAAAATATCCCTTCTCAGATTCAACAAAGACAGTGGTAACAGACTGCTCCATGAAACGAAAGTGTAACTCTGTGAGATGAATTCACACATCACAAAGCAGTTTCTCAGAAAGCTTCTTTCCAGTTTTTATCTGAGGATATTTCCTTTGTCACCGTAAGCTTCATTGCACTTAGAAATATCCCATTGCAGATTCCAAGAAAACAGTGCTCGGAAACTGATCAACGAAAAGAAAAGTGGAACTCTGTGAGTTGCATTCACATGTCACAATGCAGTTTCCCAGAAAGCTTCTTTCCAGTTTTTATCTGGTTATATTTCCTTTTTCACCAGAGCCCTCAATGCGCTCCCTAATATCGCTTTGCAATTGCCCCATAAGTAGGTTTAGCAAATTCCTTCATGAAGACTCAGTTGTGCTTCTCTGAGATGAATTCACATATCACAAAGAAGTTTCTGAGAAACCTTCTTCCACATACTTAATTGAGGATATCTCCTTTTACAGAATACGCCTCAATGCGATCCACATTATTCCTTCTGAGAGTACCCAAACAGAGTTCTAATAGTCTGCCCCATGAAAAGAAAATGTAACTCTGTGAAATGAATTCAAACATCACAAAACAGTTTCTCGGAAAGATTCCTTCCACTTTTTTTCTGAGGATACTTCCTTTGTCACCATAAGCTACATTGAACTAACAATGCACATTTCAAAAAAACTATGTCAACAAACTGATCAATGAAAAGAAATGTGTAACTCAGTTAGTTGCATTCTCGTGTCACCATGCAGTTTCTCAGAACGCTTCTTCCCAATTTTTATCTGACGATATTTCCTTTTTCACCACAGCCCTCAACGCGCTCCCAAATATCGCTTTGCAGATTCCCTGAAAGTAGTGTCAGCAAATTGCTTCACGAAGACAGAGTTGCAACTCTGTGAGCTGAATTCACATATCACGAAGAAGTTTCTCTGAGAGTTTCTACCCAGTGTTTAATTGAGGATATTTCCTTTATAAGGATAGGCTTCAATGCGATCCAAAATATCCCTTCTCAGATTCCCCACAAACTGTGGTTACAGACTGCTCCATGAAACGGAAGTGTAACTCTGTGAGATGAATTCACACATCACAAAGCCATTTCTCAGAAAGCTTCTTTCCAGTTTTTATCTGAGGATATTTCCTTTGTCACCGTAAGCTTCATTGCACTTAGAAATATCTCATTGCAGATTTCAAGAAATCTCTGTCAGCAAACTGATCAGTGAAAGGAAAAGTGTAACTCAGTTAGTTGCATTCACATGTAACAATGGAGTTTCTCAGAATGCTTCTTCCCAATTTTTATCTGACGATATTTCCTTTTTCACCACAACCCTCAATGTGCTCCCAAATATCGCTTTGCAGATTCCCCGAAAATAGTGTCAGCATCTGCTTCATGAAGACTCAGGTGTAACTTTGTGAGACGAATTCACATATTACAAAGAAGTTTCTCAGAAATCTTCTTTCCCATTTTTAATTGAGGATATTCCTTTTATCAGGATAGGCCTCAATGCCATCCAAAATTATCCCATCTGAGATTCCCCAACGACAGTGGTAACAGACTGTTTCATGAAAGGTAAGTGTAACTTGGGGAGACGAATTCACACATCACAAACCAGATTCTCAGAAAGCTTTCTTCCAGGTTTTATCTGTGGATATTTCCTTTGTCACCGTAAGATTCATTGCACTAAGAAATATCCCATTGCAGATTCCAAGAAAACTTTGTTAGGAAACTGAGCAATGAAAAGAAAAGTGGAACTCTGTGAGTTGCATTCACATGTCACAATGCAAGTTCTCAGAACTCTTCCTTCCAGTTTCTATCTGAGGATATTTCCTTTTTCACCATAGCCCTCAATGCGCTCCCAAATATCGCTTTACAGTTTCCCCATAAGTAGGTTTAGCAAACTGCTTCATGAGGACTCAGTTGTGTCTCTCTGAGATGAATTCACATATCACAAAGAAGTTTCTGAGAAACCCTCTTTCACGTTCTTAATTGGGGTATCTCCTTTACCAGGATAGGCCTCAAGGCGATCCATTTTATTCCTTCTGAGATTCCCCAAAGACAGTTCTAATAGTCTGCCCCATGAAACGAAAATGTAACTCTGTGAAATGAATTCACACATCACAAAACAGTTTCTCGGAAAGCTTCCTTCCAGTTTTTATCTGAGGATATTTCCTTTGTCACCATCAGCTACATTGAACTAACAAATATCCCACTGCAGATTTCAAGAAAACTGTGCCAGGAAACTGATCAGTGAAAAGAAAAGTGGAACTCAGTTAGTTGCATTCACATGTCACAATGCAGTTTCTCAGAACGCTTCTTTCCAGTTTCTATCTGAGGATATTTCCTTTTTCACCACAGCCCTCAATACGCTCCCAAATATCACTTTGCAGATTCCCCAAAGGTAGAGTCAGCAAACTGCTTCATGAAGAGTCAGTTGTAACTCTGTGAGATGAATTCACATATTAAAAAGAAGTTTCTCAGAATGCTTCTTTCCCGTTTTTAATTGAGGATATTTCCTTTATCAAGATAGGCCTCAGTGCCATCGAAAAGTATCCCATCTCAGATTCCCCAAAGACAGTGGTAACAGACTGTTTCATGAAAGGAAAGTGTAACTCTGGGAGACAAATTCACACATCACAAAGCAGTTTCTAAGGAAGCTTCCTTCCAGGTTTTATCTGTGGATATTTTCTTTGTCATCGTAAGTTTCATTGCACTTAGTAATATCCCATTGCAGATTCCAAGAAAACTGTGTTAGGAAACTGAGCAATGAAAAGAAAAGTGGAACTCTGTAAGTTGCATTCACCTGTCACAATGCAAGTTCTCAGAACTCTTCTTTCCAGTTTCTCTCTGAGGATATTTCCTTTTTCACCACAGCCCTCAATGCACTCCCAAATATCGCTTTGCAGATTCCCCGAAAGTAGTGTTAGCAAACTGCTTCATGAAGATGAAGTTGTAACTCTGTGAGGTGAATTCACATATCGCAAAGAAGTTTCTCGGAAAGCTTCTAACCAGGCTTTAATTGAGAATATTTCCTTTTTAAGGATAGGCTTCAAGGTGATCCAAAATATCCCTTCTCAGATTCCCCAAGACAGTGTTAACAGACTGCCCCATGAAACAAAAATGTATCTCTGTGAAATGAATTCACACATCACAAAGAAGTTTCTCAGAAAGCTTCTTTCCAGGTTTTATCTGAGGATATTTCCTTTGTCACAATAAGCTTCATTGCACTTAGAAATATCCCATTGCAGATTCCAAGAAAACAGTGTTAGGAAACTGATCAATGAAAAGAAAAGTGGAACTCTGTGAGTTGCATTCACATGTCACAATGAAGTTTCGCAGAAAGCTTCTTTCCTGTTTTCCTCTGGTTATATTTCCTTTTTCACCATAGCCCTCAATGCACTCCCAAATGTCGTTTTGCAGTTTCCCCATAAGTAGGTTTAGCCAACTGCTTCATGAGGACTCAGTTGTATTTCTCTGAGAGGAATTCAACGAGACAGAAAGTTAACAAGGATATCCAGGAATTGAACTCATCTCTGCACCAAGCGGACCTAATAGACATCTATAGAACTCTCCACCCCAAATCAACAGAATATACATTCTTCTCAGCACTGCATCACACTTATTCCAAAATTGACCAAAAAAGGAAATAAAGCACTCCTTAGCAAATGTCAAAGAACAGAAATTATAACAAACTATCTCTCAGACCACAGTGCAATCAAACTAGAACTCAGGACTAAGAAACTCAATGAAAACCGCTCAACTACATGGAAACTAAACAACCTGCTCCTGAATGACTACTGGGTACATAACGAAATGAAGGCAGAAATAAAGATGTTCCTTGAAACCAATGAGAACAAAGATACAACATACCAGAATCTCTGGGACACATTTAAAGCAGTGTGTAGAGGGAAATTTATAGCACTAAATGCCCACAAGAGAAAGCAGGAAAGATCTAAAATTGACACTCTAACATCACAATTAACAGAACTAGAGAGGCAAGATCAAACACATTCAAAAGCTAGCAGAAGGCAAGAAATAACTAAGATCAGAGTAGAACTGAAGGAGATAGAGACACAAAAAACCCTCCAAAAAATCAATAAATCCAGGAGTTAGTTTTTTGAAAAGATCAACAAAATTGACAGACCGCTAGCAAGACTAATAAAGAAGAAAAGAGAGAAGAATCAAATAGACGCAATAAAAAATGATAAAGGGGATATCACCACCGACCCCACAGAAATACAAACTACCATCAGAGAATATTATAAACACCTCTATGCAAATAAACTAGAAAATCTAGAAGAAATGGATAATTTCCTGGACAATTACACTCTTCCAAGACTAAACCAGGAAGAAGTGGAATCCCTGAATAGACCAATAGCAAGCTCTGAAATTGAGGAAATAATTAATAGCCTACCAATCAAAAAAAGTCAAGGACCAGATGGATTCACAGCTGAATTCTACCAGAGGTACAAGGAGGAGTTGGTACCATTCCTTCTGAAACTATTCCAATCAATAGAAAAAGAGGGAATCCTCCCTAACTCATTTTATGAGGCCAACATCATCCTGATACCAAAGCCTGGCAGAGACACAACAAAAAAAGAGAATTTTAGACCAATATCCCTGATGAACATCGATGCAAAAATCCTCAATAAAATACTGACAAACCGGATTCAGCAGCACATCAAAAAGCTTATCCACCATGATCAAGTGGGCTTCAGCCCTGGGATGCAAGGCTGGTTGAACATTCGCAAATCAATACACGTAATCCAGCATATAAACAGTACCAACGACAAGAACCACATGATTATCTCAATAGATGCAGAAAAGGCTTTTGACAAAATTCAACAGCCCTTCATGCTAAAAACTCTCAATAAATTTGGTATTGATGGAACGTACCTCAAAATAATAAGAGCTATTTATGACAAACCCACAGCCAATATCATACTGAATGGGCAAAAACTGGAAAAATTCCCTTTGAAAACTGGCACAAGACAGGGATGCCCTCTCTCACCGCTCCTATTCAACATAGTGTTAGAAGTTCTGGCTAGGGCAATCAGGCAAGAGAAAGAAATCAAGGGTATTCAGTTAGGAAAAGAAGAGGTCAAATTGTCCCTGTTTGCAGATGACACGATTGTATATTTAGAAAACCCCATTTTCTCAGCCCATAATCTCCTTAAGCTGATAAGCAACTTCAGCAAAGTCTCAGGATACAAAATTAATGTGCAAAAATCACAAGCATTCTTATACACCAGTAACAGACAAGCAGAGAGCCAAATCAGGAATGAACTTCCATTCACAATTGCTTCAAAGAGAATAAAATACCTAGGAATCCAACTTACAAGGCATGTAAATGACCTCTTCAAAGAGAATTACAAACCACTGCTCAGTGAAATAAAAGAGAACACTAACAAATGGAAGAACATACCATGCTCATGGATAGGAAGAATCAATATCGTGAAAATGGCCATACTGCCCAAGGTTATTTATAGATTCAATGCCATCCCCATCAAGCTACCAATGAGTTTCTTCACAGAATTGGAAAAAACTGCTTTAAAGATCATATGGAACCAAAAAAGAGCCCAGATTGCCAAGACAATCCTATGTCAAAAGAACAAAGCTGGAGGTATCACATACCTGACTTCAAACTATACTACAGGGCTACAGTAACCAAAACAGCATGGTACTGGTACCAAAACAGAGATATAGACCAATGGAACACAACAGAGTCCTCAGAAATAATACCACACATCTACAGCCATCTGATCTTTCCCAAAACTGAGAGAAATAAGAAATGGGGAAAGGATTCCCTTTTTAATAAATGGTGCTGGGAAAACTGGCTAGCCATAAGTAGAGAGCTGAAACTGGATCCTTCCCTTACTCCTTATACGAAAATTAATTCAAGATGTATTAGAGACTTAAATGTATTATAAAAACCCTAGAAGAAAACCTAGGTAGTACCATTGAGGACATAGGCATGAGCAAGGACTTCATGTCTGAAACACAAAAAGCAATGGCAGCAAAAGCCAAAATTGACAAATGGGATCTAATTAAACTAAAGAGCTTTTGCACAGCAAAAGAAACTACCATCAGAGTGAACAGGCAACCTACAGAATGGGAGAAAATTTTTGCAATCTACTCCTCTGACAAAGGGTTAGTATGCAGAATCTACAAGGACTCAAACAAATCTACAAGAAAAAAACAAACAACCCCATCAAAAAGTGGGCAAAGGATATGAACAGACATTTCTCAAAAGAAGACATTCATACAGCCAACAGACGCATGAAAAAATTCTCATCATCACTGGCCATCAGAGAAATGCAAATCAAAACCACAATGAGATACCCTCTCACACCAGTTAGAATGGCAATCATTAAAAAGTCAGGAAACAACATGTGCTGGAGAGGATGTGGAGAAATAGCAACACTTTCACACTGTTGGTGGGATTGTAAACTAGTTCAACCATTATGGAAAACAGTATGGCGATTCCTCAAGGATCTAGAACTGGATGTACCATATGACCCAGCCATCCCACTACTGAATATATACCCGAAGGATTATAAATCATGCTGCTATAAAGACACTTGCACACGTATGTTTATTGCGGCACTATTCACAATAGCAAAGACTTGGAATCAACCCAAATGGTCATCTGTGACAGACTGGATTAAGAACATGTGGCACATATACAGCATGGAATATTATGCAGCCATAAAAAAGGATGAGTTTGCATCCTTTGTAGGGACATGGATGCAGCTGGAAACCATCATTCTTAGCAAACTATCACAAGAACAAAACACCAAACACTGCATGTTCTCACTCATAGGTTGGAACTGAACAATGACATCACTTGGACTCGGGAAGGGGAACATCATACATCGGGGCCTATCATGCGGAGGGGGGAGGAGGGAGGGATTGCATTGGTAGTTATACCTGATATAAATGACGAATTGATGGGTGCTGACGAGTTGATGGGTGCAGCACAACAACATGGCACAAGTATACATATGTAACAAAACTGCACATTATGCACATGTACACTAGAACTTAAAGTATAATAAAAGAAAATAAAAAATACATTCAACAACAACAAAAACAAGAAAACAAAAGTGGAACTCTGTGAGTTGCATTCACATGTCACAATGCAGTCTCACAGAAAGCTTCCTTCCAGTTTTTCTCTGGCTATATTTCCTTTTTCACCATAGCCCTCAATGCGCTCCCAAATATCGTTTTGCAGTTTCCCCATAAGTAGGTTTAGCAAACTGCTTCATGAGGACTCAGTTGTATTTCTCTGAGAGGAATTCACATATCATAAAGAAGTTTCTAAGAAACCTTCTTTCACCTTCTTAATTGAGGATATCTCTTTTACCAGGATAGACCTCAATGCAATCCATTTTATTCCTTCTGAGATTCCCCAAAGACAGTTCTAATAGTCTGCCCCATGAAACAAAAATGTAACTCTGTGAAATGAATTCAAACATCACAAAACAGTTTCTCTGAAAGCTTCTTTCCAGTTTTTATCTGAGGATATATCCTTTGTCACCATCAGCTACATTGAACTAACGAATATCCCATTGCAGATTTCAAGAAATCTGTGCCAGCAAACTGATCAGTGAAAAGAAAAGTGGAACTCAGTTAGTTGCATTCACATGTCACAACGCAGTTTCTCAGAACGCTTCATTCCAGTATCTATCTGAAGATATTTCCTTTTTCACCACAGCCCTCAATGCACTCCCAAATATCGCTTTGCAGATTCCCCGAAAGTAGTGTCAGCAAACTGCTTCATGAAGACTCAGTTGTAACTCTGTGAGATGAATTCACATATTACAAAGAAGTTTCTCAGAAAGCTTCTTTCCCGTTTTTAATTGAGGATAATTCCTTTATCAGGACAGGTTTCAATGCCATCCAAATGTATCCCATCTCAGATTCGCCAAAGACAGTAGTGTAACTCTGTGAGATGAATTCACACATCACCAAGAAGTTTCTAAGTACGTTTCTCTCTAGTTTTCATCTGAGGATATTTCCTTTTTCACCGTAAGCTTCATTGTGCTAAGAAGTATCCTATTGCAGATTTCAAGAAAACTGTGTTAGCAAACTGATCACTGAAGAGAAACGTGTAATTCTGTGAGTTCCATTCACACATCGAAATGCAGTTTCCCAGAAGGCTTCCTTCCAGTTTTCATGAGAATATTTCCTTTTTCACCATAGCCCTCAATGAGGTCCCAAATATCACTTCGCAGAATCCGTGACAACAGTGTTAGCAAACTGTTCCAAGAAGGGAAGGGTGGAACTCTGTGTGATGAAGTCACACATCAGAAAGCAATCTCTCAGAAGGCTTCTTTCTAGTCATTTTCTGAAGATATTTCCTTTTTCACCAGGGGCCGCAAAGGGCTCCCAAATATCACTTTGCAGAGTCCACGAAAAGAGTGTTAGCAAACTGCTTCCTGAGGACTAAGTTGTAACTCTATGAGATGAATTCACAGATCACAAAGAAGTTTCTCAGAAAGGTTCTTGCACGTTTTGACTGATGATATTTGCTTTATCTGGGTAGGCCACAATGCAAACCAAAGTAGCCCTTCTCAGATTCCTCAAAGACAGTGCTAACGGACTGATTCATGAAACATAAGAGTACCTCTGTGACATGAATTCACCCATCACCAAGAAGTTTCTAAGAAAGCTTCTTTCTAGTTTTCATCTGAGGATATTTGCTTTGTCACCATAAGCTTCATGGCATTAGAAAGTATCCCATTGCAGATTTCAAGAAAACGGTGTTAGGAAACTGATCACTGAAGAGAAATGTGTAACTCTGTACGTTGCATTCACACATCACAAAGCAGTTTCGCAGAAGGCTTCTCTCCAGTTTTTATCTGAGGATATTTCCTTTTACACCATAGGCTTCAATGAGGTATGAAATATCACTTTGCATAATCCACAACAACAGTGTTAGTAACTGTTCAAAGAAGGGAAGGGTGGAACTCAGTGTGATGAAGTCACACATCAGAAAGCAATCTCTCAGAAAGCTTCTCTCTAGTTATTATCTGAGGATGTTTCCTTTTTCACAATGGGCCCCAATGGGCTCCCAAATATCACTTTGCAGATTCCAACAAAAGAGTGTTAGCAAACTGCTTCCTGAGGACTAAGTTGTATCTCTGTGAGATGAATTCACAGATCACAAAGAAGTTTCTCAGAAAGCTTCTTTCACGTTTTGAACTGATGATATTTCGTTTATCAGCGTACGCCTCAATGCGATCCAAAGTAGCCCTTCTCAGTTACCTCAAAGACAGTGTTAATGGACTGCTCTACGAAACATAAGTGTACCTCTGTGAGGTGAATTCACACATCACCAAGAAGTTTCTAGGAAAGCTTCTTTCTACTTTTCATCTGAGGATATTTCTTTCACCGTAAGCTTCATTGCACTCAGAAGTATCCCACTGTTGATTACAAGAAAACTGTGTTAGCAAACTGATCACTGAAGAGAAACATGTAACTCTGTGAATTGCATTCACACATCGCAATGCAGTTTCTCAGAATGCTTCTTTCCAGTTTTTATCTGAGGATATTTCCTTTTTCACCGTAGCCCTCACTGAGGTCCCAAATATCACTTCACTGAATCCACGACAACTGTGTTAGCAAACTGTTCCAAGAAGGGAAGGGTGGAACTCTGTGTGATGAAGTCACACATTAGAAAGCAATCTCTCAGAAAGCTTCTCTCTAGTTATTATCTGAGGATATTTTTCACCCTGTGCCCCAATGGGCTCCCAAATACCATTTTGCAGATTCCATGAAAAGAGGGTTAGCAAACTGCTTCCTGAGGACTAAGTTGGAACCCTGTGAGATGAATTCACAGATCACAAAGAAGTTTCTCAGAAAGCTTCCTTCACGTTTTTAGCCGATGGTTGTTTGGAGGAACGGAGGCAAGATGGCGCAATTCCGGGTTCTTCATCGTCAGCTTTCCTGCACCCGGGAAAGACACAGGTGGACTGCCCAGTCACATCCCGACCTCCAACGGAGAAAAACCAGAATCTGCCTACCCACGCCCACTGCCCGGCCCCCGACCCTCCTACGTCCCACCCACTGCCCTCCCGCTCCCAGGCCCAGGACATAAAAGCCGCTCCCAGCCGGCACACTGCGCGCAATTCCTCAGACCACACTCCTGTCGGGACTGTAGGAACTCCGAACGAGAGCTCCACCGGATGACTCCTCCGACCTCCCCTGCTGGAGACCAACGGACCTCACCCCTCCCCCACACCTTCCTTCCTGAAGCTAGGGGACCAAAAATAAATATGCAGTTTGCTCCTAGCCTTGACTACTCGCTGGTCATTTAATACTCGCCCTAGCTTTCTAGAAAGCAAATCAGCTTCCTAGAAGGAAATCAGCTTCCTAGAAAGCAAATCAGCTTAAGAGAAAGCAAATCAGTTTCCTGGAAAGCAAATCAGCTTGTGCCGAAACCCGGGAGGATTCCCCTCCTCTCCTCAGGCCTCTGAGGATTGAGGAACCTCCTCCTGCTTCCACGCCAGGGACAGACCGGTACCTCAGACCCGCTTCCCTCACTGTCACGGCCTCTCTGGATTAAGTGCCCTTGTCTCCTCTTTACCTCCCTCAGCCAAAAATCCTGCACAGGTCTGAGGCCCACTTTTGAGCCACCAAGTGTCTCGGGGCCACCACGTGGCTCAGGAAACCTGTTCAGGATGGAGACGTCCGTCTGAAGGTAATCACCTTCACTCCAAGAGCCTCCAGCCTGTCTCTGCTGGTTCCAAAGACGCTTTGAAGCCAGGCAGAGATCCACTTCTACTTCTATTGTGTCCACTGTGCAAGTAAGGAGGAAACAAATGGGAAACCCCCAGTTCAAATTTCCAAAGAACACCCCTTTAGGGTGCCTCCTAGCCAACCTAAAATCCCTACAACTCGAGCAAGACCTCAAAAGAAAGTGGTTAGTTTTCCTCTCCACTGTGGCGTGGCCCAAATACAAACTAGACAATCAATCTCAATGGCCACCAGAGGGCACCCTAGACCACAATGTCTTAACCGACCTCAGCAATTTCTGCCAGCGACTAGGCAAGTGGTCTGAAATCAATTACATCCAAGGTTTTTGGGACCTATGCTCTCGCCCCGATCTGTGTAGCTGGTGCTCTTTGGCCCAAGTTATGCTAGCCAAGGACGCCGGCTCACAGAAACTCGAAAAATAGGAATCTTCACTCTTTTTCGTTCAGCCGGAGGACCTCGGGTTTCCTTCTGCCCCCACTCCCTCACTCCCGCCCTATACTCCTCCTTCTCTCCCCATTCACTCCATCCCCTCCCTTTCTGCCCAGACTCCTCTTCCTTCCTCCTCATCGACTGGGGGCCAGCTCACTCCTTTGCCCCCTTCCACGTCCTCAACCGGCCGCCTTGGGTCCCCTATCTGAACCCACACCCGATCTAAGTGCCCTGCTGACACCCCCACTCCTGCCCCACACCCTCCTACAGTGTTAGCGCCTTTGCGAGAGGTAGCTGGGGTGGAGGGGGTAGTCAGAGTACATGTCCCTTTTTCACTGGCTGACCTTTCCAACATTGAGAAGCGTTTAGGGGATTTCTCAGCTAATCCCACTGTATACATAAAGGAATTTAGATTCCTTTGTCAGGCCTAAGACTTAACTTGGCATGACCTCCAGGTTATCCTAACCTCCACCCTAAACCCTGAGGAGCAAGAGTGCATCCTAGTGGCTGCCAGGCAGCATGCCAACCAACAACATTTAACTGACGCCACCATTCCACTAGGGGAGCAAGCAGTCCCCTCGGCAGACCCAGACTGGGACTACCAGGTAGGCCAGCCTGGGCGCCGTAGGAGAGACATTACGGTCCAGTGCCTGTTGGCTGGTATGCAAATGGCTTCAAACAAACCCGTAAATTTTAACAAATTGAAAGAAATTTCTCAAAATCCGGAAGAAAATCCAGCTGCATTCCTAAATAGGCTAACTGAGACTCTAACCCAATATACCCGGCTATATCCGGCCGCCCCCACAGGGGCCACCATTTTGGCATCTCATTTCATTTCCCAATCAGCTCCTGATATTTGCAAAAAACTCCAAAATGTGGAAAATGGCCCCGAGACACCAATACAAGACCTAGTTAAACTAGCCTTTAAGGTCTATAACTCCAGAGAGGAGGCGGCTGAGGCACAGTGACAGGCTCACCTCAAACAGAAAGTGCAGCTCCTAGTGATGGCTTTACAGCCCAGTCATAACCCCAGACCAGAGAGCACGCACCCCGCAGAATCCAAGACTACATAAGGAGCCTGCTATAAGTGCGGCAAGGCAGGACACTATGCCAACAGTTGTCAACAAGGTCCCCGAGCCCCAACGCAGCCTTGCTATAAGTGCAAGGCGTCAGGACACTGGGCCAGCGAATGTCCTAACCCTCGTCCACCAGCAACCAGCTACCCTGCTTGCCAACAGGAAGGACACTGGAAGTCTGATTGCCCCACACTGAGAACAGGTGCCACGTCTCGACGTGACACCCTTTCCCAGGATCCTGTGAGCTCCTTCCAGCTCCTACATCTGCACGAAGACAACTAAAGGTGCCGAGACTTGGGGACCCCCATCACCATTGCCGAGCCACGGGTAACTCTCCTGGTGGCGGTAAGACAATTAATTTTTTGATCGACAGCAGGGCTACCTATTCTGTTTTGCCATCCTTCTCTGAACCTAGCCTTCCATCCAATATCTCCGTAGTAGGAGTAAACGGAAAGCCACCCACTCCGCGAAAAGCTCCCCTCCTTAATTGCTGCCTGGCCAACAACTACTTTGTGCACTCGTTCCTCATTATACCCTCATGCCCTACCCCCTTATTAGGCCGAGACAACCTGAGCACCTTAAAGGCCTCCATATCCATTCCCACCACCTCATCTACTCCCCTTCAATCCCCTCATGACCTGTTGTTCATGCTTTGTGCATGCGCACACGTTCTTCCTATGCCACCCCACCCCCCATCTTCCCAATTTTTGTACACCCTCAAGTGTGGGACACTTCCATCCCGGTCATAGCGGCCCAAAACCCACCAGTACTTGTCAAGCTCCAAGACCCCACTCATTTCCCAAACCGCCCCCAATTCTCTCTCTCTCCGAAACATCTACAAGGTTTAAAGCCAACTATCACGCGGCTACTTAGCTAACATGTTCTTGTCCGCACCCATTCCCCCTGTAATACTCCAATACTTCCAGTCAAAAAGGCAGACGGAACGTGTAGATTAGTACAGGATCTTCGGCTAGTCAATGAGGCTATCCGTCCAACACACCCTGTAGTTCCCAACCCTTACACCCTTCTGTCCCATATCCCCACCAATTCTACTTATTTTACTGTGCTCGACCTTAAGGATGCTTTCTTTACCATACCCCTACACACAGACTGCCCGTTCCTTTTTGCTTTTACATGGGAAGACCCAGACATACACACCTCCACTCAACTGACGTGGACAGTCCTCCCACAAGGGTTCCGGGACAGCCCCCACTTCTTCGGTCAGGCCTCAGCAAGAGACCTGGCCTCCTGCCCCCTCACCAATAGCAAAGTTCTGCAGTATGTAGATGATCTCCTAATCTGTAGCCCTAACAAACAAGACTCTCTTTTAGACACTGCAACTCTCCTCAACCATTTAGGTGCACTAGGTTATAGGGTATCTAAACACAAGGCCCAAATTTCTCGCCAAACCGTCACATACTTGGGAATTGAAATCACCCCAACAACCCGGTCACTAACGACTGACCGTGTGGCCCTAATACGAAACCTTCTTCCCCCTCAAGATGCAAAAGAAGTTCAATCCTTCTTAGGTCTAATAGGCTTTTTCAGACATTGGATCCCCAATTTTGGAATCTTAGCCAAACCTTTATACGCCGCAGTTAAAGAAACCCCACATGGGCCTTTGTCCAACCCCAAGTTAATCTCGACTCATTTCACCCGCTTAAAAGCTTGCCTTCTCTCACAACCCACTCTCTCACTGCCTGATTTCCAGCTTCCCTTCCAACTCTTTACAGATGAAAGGCAGGAAGTGGCAGTTGGTCTCTTAGCCCAGCCTGTCGGCAGCACCCACCGCCCTGTGGCCTATCTATCCAAACAACTGGACCCAACTGTACAAGGCTGGCAACCCTGTCTGCGTGCATTGGCAGCAGCAGCCTGCCTGACCCAGGAAGCGAAAAAGCTCATTAGAGGCAGTAATCTAACAGTCCTCTCCACACACCGTCCTCAGGATCTCATCTCTCATAAAAGTATTAGCCACTTAACTCCATCCTGCTCCAACTTTTCCATCTCTTATTCATAGAAGACCCCACTGTTACTTTAGAAGTTTACTCCTCTCTAAATCCAGCCACTTTACTGCCAGACCCTCTCAAACCACCTCATACTAAACATTCTTGTCCTGAAGTCCTGGAGGCTCAACCGCCCAGCCACCTACACTTGCATGATCAGCCCCTTCAGAATGCACAACTAACCCTACTTGCGGATGGCAGCTCCTTTATCAACCCTCAAGGAAACGGACAGGCAGGATATGCAGTAGTTACCACCTCCACAGTTTTAGAGGCAAAACCCCTACCACAAGGGACCACATCACAGCAGGCAGAACTCACTGCACTAACCAAGGCACTCCTCCTATCAAAAAGAAAAACAGTAAACATATACACAGATTCTAAATATGCTTTCCTAATTGCACACACCCATTCAGTCATCTGGAAAGAGAGGGGGTTTTTAACCATCTGCGGTACTCCTATTATCAACAAAAAACAAATACTCAAACTACTAGATGCACTGTCGGCACCTTCCAAGGTAGCCATTATACATTGTAAAGGCCACCAAACTCCATCTAACCCGGTAGCAGCTGGCAATAGTTTTGTCGACAACACTGCCAAATCGGCGGCCGGATTCTCCACCCCCACGCTTCCCACCATTTGTTTTCTCTCTCCTCAATATACCCCTATTTAGACCCAAGAGGAAAAGCCCACACTATTACAAAATCCAACAGCCAAACTAACTACAGACGACTGAATATATATTGATAACAAATTAGTTATTCCTGAAACACAACTCCATACCATTTTAACAGACATACATAATTCTTTACATATAGGACCCAAAGCCTTATACAATTTTCTAAATTCCCTCCTCCACTGTCCAACACTACAAAAACACTTACAATCAACCAGCAGTGCCCTATCTGCCTCAAGACAAATCCTCAAGGCACATTGCATAATCCCCATCCTGGCCAGCAACTCGGAGGACACCAACCAGGCGAAGACGGGCAAATTGATTTCACACGTATGCCAAAACATAAAAAATTCAAATATCTCTTAACCCTCGTTGATACTTTTTCAGGATGGATAGAAGCCTATCCTACTACAGGAGAAATCACCAATATACTTGCCTCCATACTCACTGAACACATTATTCCTAGGTTTGGCCTCCCACTCACTCTTCAGGCTGACAACGGCCCAGCATTCATCTCCAAGGTAGTGTCCACCAACAGGTGGCAGCCCTCCTACACATCACCTGGAAACTCCACATTCCTCATAGACCTCAGCCTTCTGGTAAGGTAGAAAAGGCTAACGGACTCATCAAACAACAGCTCACCAAACTCTCCCTCAAGACTCGACAATCGTGGGTAAATCTCCTCCCTTTAGCCCTAACCCGGCTGCGAGCAGCCCCACGGAGTCCGACAGGCCTCAGTCCTTTTGAATAAGTTTAAGGCAGGCCCCTCACCCTCCAGCAGTTACCCACCCTTTCTTCCCTGCTGGCAACTTATCTCCCATATCTCACCCTCTTGAGAAAACTCCTGAGACGACATGCAGAACTAGCACACCACCCTTCAACAGACACCTATAGCCCACATCTCTCTCTCAGCACAGGAGACCAAGTATACTTAAAAGATATCCAAGCCAGAGATCTGCAACCCAGGTGGAAGGGTCCCTATACTGTCCTCCTATCCACATACACAGCAGCCAAACTTCTAGGACACACGCACTGGGTCCATATATCACAATTAAAAAAGGCCCCCACAGAAGACAATCAGTGGACATCTACTAGACTTACCCCTACCCATCTCAAATTCACCAAATTCTCCCAACCACCACATGTTCCTTGATCTCTTACGCTTATCCCGATTTCTTGCCATACTCTATATAAACATAACAGAATTCCAATATCTTATCCCAGATCCCTATGTGCCTCCAGATAATGGCCCATCACAGTGGTTCTCCCGCTTCCCTTTATAAAACATCTTCAGTGACAAGGTGTACCCTGTGATTACACTGAAGATGAAGTACTATTTCATACTTATATTGCTATCTTTTTCTTGCATTTCAATCTCTATTCGTAATCCAACTTTCACATGGAGATTCTCTATAGTTGAAACCTGCTCACACAAAAATAAACAGCACTCACAGCTACAAGGCACTGCTGACTGCCCCCCTTCAGGCTTCCAACCCCAACTTACTATAAATTTCACCCTATCGTGCTGCAGTGCGGCCGGAGCTAAGGCTCTCTGCTTCCTGCACGGCCAGACACATTACAATTGTCAGACGTACTGGAAACAAAAGAACCTAGGATGTCCTTATATTTCTTGTAACAGCCATTATGCAACCTTGAGACAGGAGAAACCCACTGCTCTCTTCACCATTGCGAATCTACGAACCCCCCTTCAATACTAATTAAACATCAAAGACCCATGGGAACCCGATGGGCAGGCAGAGTCAAAGGTGGACTCTACACAGGCTGCACAATTCTTAGTTCATTTCCCAGGAAATTACACACCTCCAATAAGGACCCTTCTCATGGTTAAAACTAGTCCGTCAAGGGTTAAACCTAACACGGGTAGCCAACCTAACAAATCTCTCCCACTGTTTCCTCTGTGCGGCCCTTGAAAGAGCCCCCTTAGTGGCAGTCCCCTTACCTACTGCTTTCAAGGTTACAACTAACTCCACAGGCACCTCCCAAAAACCGTTCTTACTCCAAGTTCCACTATACCAAAACCCAGAAAGTCCAATCCTTCCTTTCTGCTACTCTACCCCAAACACCTCCTGGTGTAATTATACCTAGCCACCTGCTAAGACCCAGACGGCTCCCATCGGAGGTTATTTCTGGTGCAACAAAACACTCTTCAGGGTCCTTAATCACACATCCATCGGTCAATCCCTCTGTGTCCCAGTGTCCCTAGTACCTAGTTTAACCTTATATAGCAAAGCAGAAATAGCTGAACTTGTCATACAATTTAACCCTCCTCCTAATGACCTCCAAAAACGGGCTGTTTCCTTACCCTAGTCATAGGAGACTCCCTGACCTCCTCCCTAGTGGCATCAGGGCTTGGAACTGGGGCACTTGCCTACTCGGTATATTCGACCCGATCTCTAGCAGCTCAAATCTGAGAGGCCATAGAGGCTTCAGCTGAAAGCCTGGCCTCTCTGCAGCATCAAATTACCTCGGTGGCCCAAGAAGCAGCACAAAATAGGCGAACATTAGATTTACTTACTGCCGAAAAAGGAGGAACATATCTCTTCTTAGGAGAAGAATGCTGCTATTACGTAAACCAGTCAGGCCTAGTACACAATAACATCCAAACCCTAAACAGGATTAAAGCAGAATTAAAAACCTACAATGCCCCCTTCACCCCCGGACCACCGGTATGGCTACTGCCTGTAATACAGCAGATGCTCCCATTCCTAATTCCCATACTAATCCTCTGTTTTGTCTTATGCCTCGCTCCTGTTTTAATCAAATTTCTCCGAGCCAAAGTTCAAGAGATCATGCGCGTCACCTTCAACCAGATGCTTCTTCATCCGTACGTCCAAATACCAACCATAGACCCCAACCTTAACGATGTCCCTTAACAGCAAGAAGTAGCCAGACAGACCACGGCACCCCTTATCACTACTAGCAATAAAAGGTTGGATTGTTTGGACGAATGGAGGCAAGATGGCGCAGTCCCGGGTTCTTCACAATCAGCTTTCCCGTGCTCGGGAAAGACACAGGTGGACTGCGCAGGCGCAACCCGCCCTCCGACGGAGAAAAACCGGAACCCGCCTAGCCACTCCACTGCCCGGCCTCTGACCCGCCTACGTCTCACCCACTGCCCTCCCACTCCCAGGCCCAGGACATAAAAGCCACTCCCAGCTGGCGTACTGGGCGCACTTCCTCAGCCCTCACTCCTGTCTGGACTGTAGGAACTCCGCCCGAGAGCTCCACCGGGTGACTTCCCCAGCCTCCCATGCCGGAGACCGATGGATTTCACCCCTCCCCCACAGCTTCTTTCCTGAAGCTGGGGGACCAAAAATAAATGTGCAGTTTTGCTCCTAGCATTGCCTACTCGCTGGTCATTTAATACGCGCCCTAGCTTCCTAGAAAGCAAATCAGCTTCCTAGAAAGCAAATCAGCTTCCTGGAAAGCAAATCGTCTTCCTAGAAAGCAAATCAGCTGCCTACAAAGCAAATCAGTTTCAACGAAAGTAAATCAATGGTATTTCCATTACCAGCATAGGACTCAATGCGATTCAAAGTAGCCCTTCTCAGGTTCCTCAAAGACAGTGTTAGTGGACTGCTCCACGAAACATAAGTGTAACTCTGTGAGGTGAATTCACACATCAACAAGAAGTTTCTAAGAAAGCTTCTTTCTAGTTTTAATCTGAGGATATTTCCTTTGTCACCATAAGCTTCACTGCGCTGAGAAGTATCCCATTGCAGATTTCAAGAACACTGTGTTAGCAAACTGATCATTGAAGAGAAACATATAACTATGTGAGCTGCATTCACACATCGTAATGCAGTTTCTCAGAAGGGTTCTTTCCAGTTTTAATCTGAGGATATTTCCTTTTTCACCATAGCCCTCAGTGAGCTCCCAAATGTCATTTTGCAGAATCCACGACAACAGTGTTAGCAAACTGTTCCAAGAAGGGAAGGGTGGAACTCTGTGTGATGAAGTCACACATCACAAAGCAATCTCTCAAAAAGCTTCTCTCTAATTATTATCTGAGGATATTTCCTTTTTCACCATGGCACCAAGGGGGCTGCCAAATATCACTTTTCACATTCTATCAAAAGAGTGTTAGCAAACTGCTTCCTGAGGACTAAGTTGGAACTCTGTGAGATGAATTCACAGACCACAACGTAGTTTTTCAGAAAGATTCTTTCACGTTTCTAACTGATGATATTTCCTTTATCAGCATAACCTCAATGTGATCCAAAGTAGCCCTTCTCAGGTTCCTCAAAGAGAGTGTTAACGGACTGCTCCACAAAACATAAGTGTAACTCTGTGAAGTGAAGTCACACATCACCTAGAAGTTTTTAAGAAAGCTTCTTTCTAGTTTTCATCTGAGGATATTTCCTTTGTCACCATAACCTTCATTGTGATAAAGAAGTATCCCAATGAAGATTTCAAGAAAACTGTGTTAACAAACTGATGACTGAAGAGAAACGTGTAACTCTGTGAGTTGCATTCACAAATTGCAATGCAGTTTCTCAGATGTCTTGTTTCCAGTTTTCATCTGAGGAAATTTCCTTTTTCACCATAGCCCTCAGTGAGCTCCCAAATATCACTTTGCAAAATCCACAACAACAGTGTTAGCAAACTGTTCTAAGAAGGGAAGGGTGGAACTCTGTGTGATGAAATCACACTTCAGAAAGCAATCTCTCAGAAAGCTTCTCTCTAGTTATGATCTGAGTATATTTCCTTTTTCACCACGGGCCCCAATGGGCTCCCAAATATCACTTTGCAAATCCCAGCAAAGGAGTGTTAGCACACTGCTTCCTGAGGATTACGTTGGAACTGTGTGAGATGAATTCACAGATCACAAAGAAGTTTCTCAGAAAGCTTCTTTCACGTTTCTAACTGATGATATTTGCTTTATCGGCGTTGGCCACAATGCGATCCAAAGTAGCCCTTCTCAGGTTCCTCAAAGACAGTGTTAATGGACTGCTCCATGAGGCATAAATGTAACTCTGTGAGATGAATTCACACATCACCCAGAATTTTCTAAGAAAGCTTCTTTCTAGTTTTCATCTGAGTATAATTCCTTTGTCACCATAAGCTTTATTGCGCTAAGAAGTATCCCATTGCAGATTTCAAGAAAATTGTGTTAGCTAACTGATCACTGAAGAGAAACGTGTAACTCGGTGAATTGCATTGACACATCACAATGAAGTTTCCCAGAAGGCTTCTTTCAAGTTTTTATCCGAGGATATTTCCTTTTTCACCCTAGCCCTCAATGAGCTCCCAAATATCACTTTGCAGAATCCACGACAAGAGTATTAGCAAACTGTTCCAAGAAGGAAAGGGTGGAATTCTGTATGATGAAGTCGCACATCAGAAAGCAATCTCTCAGAAAGTTTCTCTCTAGTTGTTATCTGAGGATATTTCCTTTTTCAGCATTGGCCCCAATGGGCTTGCAAATATCATTGGCATATTCCACGAAAAGAGTGTTAGCAAACTGCTTCCTGAGGACTAGTTGTAACTCTGTGAGAAGAATTGGCAGATCACAAAGAAGTTTCTCAGAAAGCTTCTTTCACGTTTTTGGGTGATGATTGTTTGGACGAAAGGAGGCAAGATGGCACAGTTCCGGGTTCTTCACTGTCAGCTTTTCCGTGCCCGGGATAGACACAGGTGGACTGCGCAGGCACAACACGACCTCCGACGGAGACAAACCGGAAACGCCTAGCCACGCCCACTGCCCGGCCCCCATCTGAGCCTACGTCCCAACCACTGCGCTCCCACTCCCAGGCCCAGGACATAAAAGCCGATCCCAGCCGGCACGCTGGGTGCACTTTCTCAGCCCTCACTTCTGTCGGGACTGTAGGAACTCCGCCCGAGAGCTCCACTGGGTGACTCCTCCGGCCTTCCCTGCTGGAGACTGACGGACCTCACCCCTCCCACACACCTTCTTTCCTGAAGCTGGGGGACCAAAAATAAATGTGCAGTTTTGCTCCTAGCCTTGCCTACTCGCTGGTCATTTAATACTCGCCCTAGCTTCTTGGAAAGCCAATCAGCTTCCTAGAAAGCAAATCAGCTTCCTGGAAAGCAAGTCAGCTTCCTAGAATGCAAATCAGCTTCCTAGAAAGCAAATCAGTTTCCTGGAAAGCAAATCAGCTGATGCCGAAACCCGGGAGGAGACCCCTCCTCTCCTCAGGCCTCTGAGGATTGAGGAACCTCCTCCTGCTTCCATGCCGTGGACGGTCCAAGACCTGAGACCCGCTTCCCTCACTCTCACGGCCTATCTGGGGTGAGTGCCCTTGTCTCCTCTTTACCTCCCTCGGCCAAAACTCCTGCGCAGGTCCGAGGCCCACTTTTGAGCCACCAAGTGGCTCGGGAGACCCGTTCAGGATGGAGACGTCCGCCTGAAGGTAATCTCCACCTCGGCTCCAAGAGCCTCCAGTCTGTCTCTGCTGGTTCCAAAGGATGCTTTGAAGCCAGGCAGAGATCCACTTCCACTTCCATTGTGTCCATTGTGCAAGTAAAGAGGAAACAAATGGGAAACCCCCAGTCCAAATTTCCAAAGAGGACCACTTTATGGTGCCTCCTAGCCAAACTAAAAACTCTGCAACTCGAACAAGACCTCAAAAGGAAGCGGTTAATTTTCCTCTCCACTGTGGCGTGGCCCCAATACAAACTAGACAATCAATCTCAATGGCCACCAGAGGGCACCCTAGACCACAATGTCTTAACCGACCTCAGCAATTTCTGCCAGCGACTAGGCAAGTGGTCTGAAATCAATTACATCCAAGGTTTTTGGGACCTACGTTCTTGCCCCGATCTGTGTAGCTGATGCTCTTTGGCCCAAGTTATGCTAGCCAAGGACGCCGGCTCACAGAAACCTGAAACAGAGGAATATTCATTCCTTTCTGTTCAGACGGAGGACCTCGGGTTTCCTTCTGCCCCTACACCCTCACTCCCGCCCTATACTCCTCCTTCTCTCCCCATTCACTCCACCCACTCCCTTCCTGCCCAGACTCCTTTTCCTTCCTCTTCATCGACTGGTGGCCTGCTCGCTCCTGTTACCCCTTCCACGTCCTCAACCTGCCGCCTTGGGTCCCCTATCTCTGCCCACACCCGCTCTAAGTGCCCTGCTGACACCCCCACTGCTGCCCCACACCCTCCTACAGTGTTAGCGCCTTTGCGAGAGGTAGCTGGGGTGGAGGGGGTAGTCAGAGTACATGTCCCTTTTTCACTGGCTGACCTTTCCAACATTGAGAAGCGTTTAGGGGATTTCTCAGCTAATCCCACTGTATACATAAAGGAATTTAGATTCCTTTGTCAGGCGTATGACTTAACTTGGCATGACCTCCAAGTTATTCTAACCTCCGCCCTAAACGCTGAGGAGCAAGAGTGCATCCTAGTGGCTGCCAGGCAGCATGCCAACCAACAACATTTAACTGACGCCACCATTCCACTAGGGGAGCAAGCAGTCCTCTCGGCAGACCCAGACTGGGACTACCAGGTAGGCCAGCCTGGGCGCCGTAGGAGAGACATTACAGTCCAGTGCCTGTTGGCTGGTATGCAAATGGCTTCAAACAAACCCGTAAATTTTAATAAATTGAAAGAAATTTCTCAAAATCCGGAAGAAAATCCAGCTGCATTCCTAAATAGGCTAACTGAGACTCTAACCCAATATACCCGGCTAGATCCGGCCGCCCCCACAGGGGCCACCATTTTGGCATCTCATTTCATTTCCCAATCAGCTCCTGATATTTGCAAAAAACTCCAAAATGTGGAAAATGGCCCCGAGACACCAATACAAGACCTAGTTAAACTAGCCTTTAAGGTCTATAACTCCAGAGAGGAGGCGGCTGAGGCACAGTGACAGGCTCACCTCAAACAGAAAGTGCAGCTCCTAGTGATGGCTTTACAGCCCAGTCGTAACCCCAGACCAGAGAGCACGCACCCCGCAGAATCCAAGACTACATAAGGAGCCTGCTATAAGTGCGGCAAGGCAGGACACTATGCCAACAGGTGTCCACAGGGTCCTCGACCCCAACGCAGCCTTGCTATAAGTGCAAGGTGTCTGGACACTGGGCCAGTCAATGTCCTAACTCTCGTCCACCAGCAACCCCCTACCCTGCTTGCCAACAGGAAGGACACTGGAAGTCTGATTGCCCCACCCTGAGAATAGGTGCCATGTCTCGACGTGACACCCTTTCCCAGGTTTCAGGGAGCTCCTTCCAGCTCCTACATCTGGACGACGACAACTGAAGGTGCTGAGACTCGGGGACCCCCATCACTCTCGCCAAGCTGCGGGTAACTCTCCTAGTGGCGGGTTAGACAATTAATTTTTTGATCGACAGCAGGGCTACCTATTCTGTTTTGCCATCCTTCTCTGGACCTAGCCTTCCATCCAATATCTCCGTAGTAGGAGTAAACGGAAAGCCACCCACTCCGCGAAAAGCTCCCCTCCTTAATTGCTGCCTGGCCAACAACTACTTTGTGCACTCGTTCCTCATTATACCCTCATGCCCTACCCCCTTATTAGGCCGAGACATCCTGAGCACCTTAAAGGCCTCCATATCCATTCCCACCACCTCATCTACTCCCCTTCAATCCCCTCATGACCTGTTGTTCATGCTTTGTGCATGTGCACACGTTCCTCCTATGCCACCCCACCCCCCATCTTCCCAATTTTTGTACACCCTCAAGTGTGGGACAATTCCATCCCGGTCATAGCGACCCAACACCCACCAGTTCTTGTCAAGCTCCAAGAACCCACTCATTTCCCAAACCGCCCCCAATTCTCTCTCTCTCCGAAACATCTACAAGGTTTAAAGCCAATTATCATGTGGCTACTTAGCCAACATATTCTTCTCCGCACCCATTCCCCCTGTAATACTCCAATACTTCCAGTCAAAAAGGCAGATGGAACATGTAGGTTAGTACAGGATCTTCGGCTAGTCAATGAGGCTATCCGTCCAATGCACCCTGTAGTTCCCAACCCTTATACCCTTCTATCCCATATCCCCAAAATTCTACTTATTTTACTGTGCTAGACCTTAAGGATGCTTTCTTTACCATACCCCTACACACAGACTGCCTGTTCCTTTTTACTTTTACATGGGAAGACCCAGACACACACACCTCCACTCTACTGACGTGGACAGTCCTCCCACAAGGGTTCCGGGACAGCCCCCACTTCTTCGGTCAGGCCTTAGCAAGAGACCTGGCCTCCTGACCCCTCACCAATAGCAAAGTTCTGCAGTATGTAGATGATCTCCTAATCTGTACCCCTAACAAACAAGACTCTCTTTTAGACACTGCAACTCTCCTCAACCATTTAGGTGCACTAGGTTATAGGGTATCTAAACACAAGGCCCAAATTTCTCGCCAAACCGTCACATACTTGGGAACTGAAATCACCCCAACAACCCGGTCACTAACGACCGACCGTGTGGACTAATACAAAACCTTCTTCCCCCTCAAGATGCAAAAGAAGTTCAATCCTTCTTAGGTCTAATAGGCTTTTTCAGACATTGGATCCCCAATTTTGGAATCTTAGCCAAACCTTTATACGCCGCAGTTAAAGAAACCCCACATGGGCCTTTGTCCAACCCCAAGTTAATCTCGACTCATTTCACCCGCTTAAAAGCTTGCCTTCTCTCACAACCCACTCTCTCACTGCCTGATTTCCAGCGTCCCTTCCAACTCTTTACAGATGAAAGGCAGGAAGTGGCAGTTGGTCTCTTAGCCCAGCCTGTCGGCAGCACCCACCGCCCTGTGGCCTATCTATCCAAACAACTGGACCCAACTGTACAAGGCTGGCAACCCTGTCTGCGTGCATTGGCAGCAGCAGCCTGCCTGACCCAGGAAGCGAAAAAGCTCATTAGAGGCAGTAATCTAACAGTCCTATCCACACACCGTCCTCAGGATCTCATCTCTCATAAAAGTATTAGCCACTTAACTCCATCCCGCTCCAACTTTTCCATCTCTTATTCATAGAAGACCCCACTGTTACTTTAGAAGTTTGCTCCTCTCTAAATCCAGCCACTTTACTGCCAGACCCTCTCAAACCACCTCATACTAAACATTCTTGTCCTGAAGTCCTGGAGGCTCAACCGCCCAGCCACCTACACTTGCATGATCAGCCCCTTCAGAATGCACAACTAACCCTACTTGTGGATGGCAGCTCCTTTATCAACCCTCAAGGAAACGGACAGGCAGGATATGCAGTAGTTATCTCCTCCACAGTTTTAGAGGCAAAACCACTACCACAAGGGACCACATCACAGCAGGCAGAACTCACTGCACTAACCAAGGCACTCCTCCTATCAAAAGGAAAAACAGTAAACATATACACAGATTCTAAATATGCTTTCCTAATTGCACACACCCATTCAGTCATCTGGAAAGAGAGAGGGTTTTTAACCATCTGCGGTACTCCTATTATCAACAAAAAACAAATACTCAAACTACTAGATGCACTGTCGGCACCTTCCAAGGTAGCCATTATACATTGTAAAGGCCACCAAACTCCATCTAACCCGGTAGCAGCTGGCAATAGTTTTGTCAAAACCACTGCCAAATCGGCGGCCGGATTCTCCACCCCCACGCTTCCCTCCATTTGTTTTCTCTCTCCTCAATATACCCCTATTTACACCCAAGAGGAAAAGCCCACACTATTACAAAATCCAACAGCCAAACTAACTACAGATGACTGGATATATATTGATAACAAATTAATTATTCCTGAAACACAACTCCATACCATTCTAACAGACATACATAATTCTTTACATATAGGACCCAAAGCCTTATACAATTTTCTAAATCCCCTCCTCCACTGTCCAACACTACAAAAACACTTACTTACAATCAACCAGCAGTGCCCTATCTGCCTCAAGACAAATCCTCAAGGTGCATTGCGTAATCCCCATCCCGGCCACCAACTCAGAGGACACCAACCAGGCGAAGATGGGCAAATTGATTTCACACATATGCCAAAACATAAAAAATTCAAATATCTCTTAACCCTCATTGATACGTTTTCAGGATGGATAGAAGCCTATCCTACTACAGGAGAAACTGCCAATATAGTTGCCTCTATACTCACTGAACACATTATTCCTAGGTTTGGACTCCCGCTCACTCTTCAGGCTGACAACGGCCCAGCATTCATCTCCAAAGTAGTGGCCACCAACAGGTGGCAGCCCTCCTACACATCATCTGGAAACTCCACATTCCTTATAGACCTCAGTCTTCTGGTAAGGTAGAAAAGGCTAACGGACTCATCAAACAACAGCTCACCAAACTCTCCCTCAAGACTCGACAATCGTGGGTAAATCTCCTCCCTTTAGCCCTAACCCGGCTGCGAGCAGCCCCACGGAGTCCGACAGGCCTCAGTCCGTTTGAATTAGTTTACGGCCGGCCCCTCACCCTCCAGCAGTTACCCACCATTTCTTCCCCGCTGGCAACTTATCTCCCATACCTCACCCTCTTGAGACAACTCCTGAGACGACATGCAGAACTAGCACACCACCCTCCAACAGACACCTATAGCCCACATCTCTCTCTCAGCACAGGAGACAAAGTATACTTAAAAGATATCCAAGCCAAAGATCTTCAACCTTCAGGTGGAAAGGTCCCTATACTGTCCTCCTATCCACATACACAGCAGCCAAACTTCTAGGACACACGCACTGGGTCCATATATCACAATTAAAAAAGGCCCCCACAGAAGACAATCAGTGGACATCTACTAGACTTACCCCTATCCATCTCAAATTCACCAAATTCTCTCAACCACCACATGTTCCTTGATCTCTTACGCTTATCCCGATTTCTTGCCATACTCTATATAAACATAACAGAATTCCAATATCTTATCCCAGATCCCTATGTGCCTCCAGATAATGGCCCATCACAGTGGTTCTCCTGCTTCCCTTTATAGAACATCTTCAGTGACAAGGTGTACCCTGTGATTACACTGAAGATGAAGTACTATTTCATACTTATATTGCTATCTTTTTCTTGCATTTCAATCTCTATTCGTAATCCAACTTTCATATGGAGATTCTCTATAGTTGAAACCTGCTCACACAAAAATAAACAGCACTCACAGCTACAAGGCACTGCTGACTGCCCCCCTTCAGGCTTCCAACCCCAACTTACTATAAATTTCACCCTATCGTGTTGCAGTGCGGCCGGAGCTAAGGCTCTCTGCTTCCTGCACGACCAGACACATTACAATTGTCAGACGTACTGGAAACAAAAGAACCTAGGATGTCCTTATATTTATTGAAACATCCATTATGCAACCTTGAGACAGGAGAAACCCACTGCTCTCTTCACCATTGCGAATCTACGAACCCCCCTTCAATACCAATTAAACATCAAAGACCCATGGGACCCCCGATGGGCAGGCAGAGTCAAAGGTGGACTCTACACAGGCTGCACAATTCTTAGTTCATTTCCCATGGCTACTCTCCTGATAAGAAGAACACTTGTCCACCAAAAATCCCTTCCTCAAAACATACAAGCCCTACAGAATTTAACCTTGGCCATACAATCACAAGAACAGGCCTTACAAGATCAATTACACTCCTCCAATAAGGACCCCTTCTCATGGTTAAAACTAGTCCGTCAAGGGTTAAACCTAACACGGGCAGCCAACCTAACAAATCTTTCCCACTGTTTCCTCTGTTCGGCCCTTGAAAGAGCCCCTTAGTGGCAGTCCCCTTACCTACTGCTTTCAAGGTTACAACTAACTCCACAGGCACCTCCCAAAAACTGTTCTTACTCCAAGTCCCACTATACCAAAACCCAGAAAGTCCAATCCTTCCTTTCTGCTACTCTACCCCAAACACCGCCCGGTGTATTTATACCCAGCCACCTGCTAAGATCCAGACGGCTCCCATCGGAGGTTATTTCTGGTGCAACAAAACCCTCTTCAAGGTCCTTAATCACACATCCATCGGTCAATCCCTCTGTGTCCCAGTGTCCCTAGTATCTAGTTTAACCTTATATAGCAAAGCAGAAATAGCTGAACGTGTCATACAATTTAACCCTCCTCCTAATGACCTCCAGAAACGGGCTGCCTTCCTTCCCCTAGTCATCAGAGTCTCCCTGGCCTCCTCCCTAGTGGCGTCAGAGCTTGGAACTGGGGCACTTGCCTACTCGGTACAGTCTACCTGTTCTCTAGCAGCTCAAATCTGAGAGGCCATAGAGGCTTCAGCTGAAAGCCTGGCCTCTCTGCACCGTCAAATTACCTCGGTGGCCCAGGTAGCAGCACAAAATAGGTGAACATTAGATTTACTTACTGCCGAAAAAGGAGGAACATGTCTCTTCTTAGGAGAAGAATGCTGCTATTACATAAATGAGTCAGGCCTAGTAGACACTAACATCCAAACTCTAAACAGGATTAAAGCAGAATTAAAAACCTACAATACCCCCTTCACCCCCGGACCACCGGTAAGGCTGATGCCCATAATACAGCAGATGTTCCCATTCCTAATTCCCATACTAATCCTCTGTTTTGGCTTATGTCTCGCTCCTGTTTTAATCAAATTTCTCCGAGCCAAAGTTCAAGAGATCACGCACGTCAACTTCAACCAGATGCTTCTTCATCCTTACCTACAAATACCAACCATAGACCCCAACCTTAACGATGTCCCTTAACAGCAGGACGTAGCCAGACAGGCCACGGCGCCCCGTATCACTATTATCAATAAAAGGTTGGATTGTTTGGACGAACGGAGGCAAGATGGCGCAGTTCCGGGTTCTTCACCATCAGCTTTCCCGCGCCCGGGAGAGACACAGGTGAACTGCGCAAGCGCAACCTGACATCCGACAGAGAAAAACTGGAACCCGCCTAGCCACGCCCACTGCCCGGCCCCCGACCCGCCTACGTCCCGCCCACTGCCCTCCCACTCTCAGGACCAGGACATAAAAGCCGCTCCCATCCAGTGCGCTGGACACACTTCCTCAACCCTCACTCCTGTTGGGACTGTAGGAACTCTGCCCGAGAGCTCCACCGGGTGACTCCCCTAGCCTCCTCTGCCAGAGATGGACGGACCTCACCCTTCCCCCACAGCTTCTTTCCTGAAGCTTGGGGACCAAAAATAAACGTGCAGTTTTGCTCCTAGCCTTGACTACTCGCTGGTCATTTAATACACGCCCTAGGTTCCTAGAAAGCAAATCAGCTTCCTAGAAAGCAAACCAGCTTCCTGGAAAGAAAATCAACTTCCTAGAAAGCAAATCAGTTTCCTGGAAAGCAAATCAATGATATTCCCTTTATCAGCATAGGCCTCAATGTCATCCAAAGTAGGCCTTCTCAGGTTCCTCAAAGACAGTGTTAATGGACTCCTCCACGAAACATAAGTGTAACTCTGTGGGGTGAATTCACACATCACAAAGAAGTTTCTAAGAAAGCTTCTTTCTAGTTTACATCTGAGGATATTTCCTTTGTCACCTTAAGCTTCATTGCACTACGAAGTATCCCATTGCAGATTTCCAGAAAACTGTGTTAACAAACTGATGACTAGAAGAGAAACGTGTTAACTCTGTGAGTTGCATTCATCACTTTGCAATGCAGTATCTTCAGAATGCTTCTTTCCTGGTTCATGTAACGATATTTCCTTTTTCACCATAGCCCTCATGGGAAGCTTCCAAATATCACTTTGCAGAATCCACGGCATCAGTGTTAGCAAGCTTGTTCCAAGAAGGGAAAGGGTGGAACTCTGTGTGATGAAATCACACATCAGAAGCAATCCCTCAGAAAGCTTCTCTCTAGTTATTATCTGAGATATTTCCTTTTACACTACATCCCCAAGGGGTCCCAAATATCAATTTGCAGATTCCAACAAAGGAGAGTTAGCAAAACTGCTTCCTGAGGAATAAGTTGGAACACTGTGGGAATGAATTCACAGAACACAGAGAAGTTTCTCAGAAAGCTTCTTTCACGTTTGTAACTGCTGATATGTCCCTTAACAGCGTAGGCCTCAATGCAATCCAAAGTAGCACTTCTCAGGTTCCTCCAGGACAGTGTTAGTGGACTGCTCCACGAAACATAAGTGTAACTCTGTGAGGTGAATTCACACATCACCAAGAAGTTTCTAAGAAAGCTTCTTTCTAGTGTTCATCTGAGGATAATTCCTTTGTCTCCATTAGCTATATTGCGCTAAGAACAATCCCGGTGCAGATTTCCAGAAAACTGGGTTAACAAACTGATGACTGAAGAGAAACGTGTAACTCTGTGAGTTGCATTCACACTTTGCAATGCAGTATCTCAGAAGGCTTCTTCCTGGTTTCATGTAACGATATTTCCTTTTTCACCATAGCCCTCAGTGAGTTTCCAAATATCACTTTGCAGAATCCACGGCATCAGTGTTAGCAAGCTGTTCCAAGAAGGGAAGGGTGGAACTCTGTGTGATGAAATCACACATCAGAAAGCAATCCCTCAGAAAGCTTCTCTCTAGTTATTATCTGAGTATATTTCCTTTTACACTACATCTCCCAAAGGGGTCCCAAATATCAATTTGCAGATTACAACAAAGAGAGTTAGCAAACTGCTTCCTGAGGAATAAGTTGGAACACTGTGGGATGAATTCACAGAACACAGAGAAGTTTCTCAGAAAGCTTCTTTTACGTTTCTAACTGCTGATATGTCCCTTATCAGCGTAGGCCTCAATGCATCCAAAGTAGCACTTCTCAGGTTCCTCCAGGACAGTGTTAGTGGACTGCTCCACGAAACATAAGTGTAACTCTGTGAGGTGAATTCACACATCACCAAGAAGTTTCTAAGAAAGCTTCTTTCTAGTTTTCATCTGAGGATAATTCCTTTGTCACCATTAGCTATATTGCGCTAAGAACTATCCCGGTGCAGATTTCCAGAAAACTGTGTTAACAAACTGATGACTGAAGAGAAACGTGTAACTCTGTGAGTTGCATTCACACTTTGCAATGCAGTATCTCAGAAGGCTTCTTTCCTGGTTTCATGTAACGATATTTCCTTTTTCACCATAGCCCTCAGTGAGCTTTCCAAATATCACTTTGCAGAATCCACGGCATCAGTGTTAGCAAGCTGTTCCAAGAAGGGAAGGGTGGAACTCTGTGGGATGAAGTCACACATCAGAAAGCAATCTCTCAGAAAGCTTCTCTCTAGTTATTATCTGAGTATATTTCCTTTTACACTACTTCTCCCAAAGGGGTCCCAAATATCAATTTGCAGATTTCACCAAAAGAGAGTTAGCAAACTGCTTCCTGAGGAATAACTTGGAACACTGTGGGATGAATTCACAGAACACAGAGAAGTTTCTCAGAAAGCATCTTTCACGTTTCTAACTGCTGATATGTCCCTTATCAGCGTAGGCCTCAATGCAATCCAAAGAAGCACTTCTCAGGTTCCTTCAGGACAGTGTTAGTGGAATGCTCCACGAAACATCAGTGTAACCCTGTGAGGTGAATTCACACATCACCAAGAAGTTTCTAAGAAAGCTTCTTTCTAGTTTTCATCTGAGGATAATTCCTTTGTCACCATTAGCTATATTGCGCTAAGAACTATCCCAGTGCAGATTTCCAGAAAACTGTGTTAACAAACTGATGACTGAAGAGAAACGTGTAACTCTGTGAGTTGCATTCACACTTTGCAATGCAGTATCTCAGAAGGCTTCTTTCCTGGTTTCATGTAACGATATTTCCTTTTTCACCATAGCCCTCTGTGAGTTTCCAAATATCACTTTGCAGAATCCACGGCATCAGTGTTAGCAAGCTGTTCCAAGAAGGGAAGGGTGGAACTCTGTGTGATGAAGTCACACATCAGAAGCAATCTCCTCAGAAAGCTTCTCTCTAGTTATTATCCTAGTATATTTCCTTTTACACTACATCTCCCAAAGGGGTCCCAAATATCAATTTGCAGATTCCAACAAAGGAGAGTTAGCAAACTGCTTCCTGAGGAATAAGTTGGAACACTGTGGGATGAATTCACAGAACACAGAGAAGTTTCTCAGAAAGCTTCTTTCACGTTTCTAACTGCTGATATGTCCCTTATCAGCGTAGGCCTCAATGCAATCCAAAGTAGCACTTCTCAGGTTCCTCCAGGACAGTGTTAGTGGACTGCTCCACGAAACATAAGTGTAACTCTGTGAGGTGAATTCACACATCACCAAGAAGTTTCTAAGAAAGCTTCTTTCTAGTTTTCATCTGAGGATAATTCCTTTGTCACCATTAGCTATATTGCGCTAAGAACTATCCCGGTGCAGATTTCCAGAAAACTGTGTTAACAAACTGATGACTGAAGAGAAACGTGTAACTCTGTGAGTTGCATTCACACTTTGCAATGCAGTATCTCAGAAGGCTTCTTTCCTGGTTTCATGTAACGATATTTCCTTTTTCACCATAGCCCTCAGTGAGCTTTCCAAATATCACTTTGCAGAATCCACGGCATCAGTGTTAGCAAGCTGTTCCAAGAAGGGAAGGGTGGAACTCTGTGTGATGAAGTCACACATCAGAAAGCAATCTCTCAGAAAGCTTCTCTCTAGTTATTATCTGAGTATATTTCCTTTTACACTACAGTCTCCCAAAGGGGTCCCAAATATCAATTTGCAGATTCCAACAAAGAGAGTTAGCAAACTGCTTCCTGAGGAATAAGTTGGAACACTGTGGGATGAATTCACAGAACACAGAGAAGTTTCTCAGAAAGCTTCTTTCACGTTTCTAACTGCTGATATGTCCCTTATCAGCGTAGGCCTCAATGCAATCCAAAGTAGCACTTCTCAGGTTCCTCCAGGACAGTGTTAGTGGACTGCTCCACGAAACATAAGTGTAACTCTGTGAGGTGAATTCACACATCACCAAGAAGTTTCTAAGAAAGCTTCTTTCTAGTTTTCATCTGAGGATAATTCCTTTGTCACCATTAGCTATATTGCGCTAAGAACTATCCCGGTGCAGATTTCCAGAAAACTGTGTTAACAAACTGATGACTGAAGAGAAACGTGTAACTCTGTGAGTTGCATTCACACTTTGCAATGCAGTATCTCAGAAGGCTTCTTTCCTGGTTTCATGTAACGATATTTCCTTTTTCACCATAGCCCTCAGTGAGCTTCCAAATATCACTTTGCAGAATCCACGGAATCAGTGTTAGCAAGCTGTTCCAAGAAGGGAAGGGTGGAACTCTGTGTGATGAAGTCACACATCAGAAAGCAATCTCTCAGAAAGCTTCTCTCTAGTTATTATCTGAGTATATTTCCTTTTACACTACAGGTCCCAAAGGGGTCCCAAATATCAATTTGCAGATTCCACCAAAAGAGAGTTAGCAAACTGCTTCCTGAGGAATAAGTTGGAACACTGTGGGATGAATTCACAGAACACAGAGAAGTTTCTCAGAAAGCTTCTTTCACGTTTCTAACTGCTGATATGTCCCTTATCAGCGTAGGCCTCAATGCAATCCAAAGTAGCACTTCTCAGGTTCCTCCAGGACAGTGTTAGTGGACTGCTCCACGAAACATAAGTGTAACTCTGTGAGGTGAATTCACACATCACCAAGAAGTTTCTAAGAAAGCTTCTTTCTAGTTTTCATCTGAGGATAATTCCTTTGTCACCATTAGCTATATTGCGCTAAGAACTATCCCGGTGCAGATTTCCAGAAAACTGTGTTAACAAACTGATGACTGAAGAGAAACGTGTAACTCTGTGAGTTGCATTCACACTTTGCAATGCAGTATCTCAGAAGGCTTCTTTCCTGGTTTCATGTAACGATATTTCCTTTTTCACCATAGCCCTCAGTGAGCTTCCAAATATCACTTTGCAGAATCCACGGCATCAGTGTTAGCAAGCTGTTCCAAGAAGGGAAGGGTGGAACTCTGTGTGATGAAGTCACACATCAGAAAGCAATCTCTCAGAAAGCTTCTCTCTAGTTATTATCTGAGTATATTTCCTTTTACACTACAGTCTCCCAAAGGGGTCCCAAATATCAATTTGCAGATTCCAACAAAAGGAGAGTTAGCAAACTGCTTCCTGAGGAATAAGTTGGAACACTGTGGGATGAATTCACAGAACACAGAGAAGTTTCTCAGAAAGCTTCTTTCACGTTTCTAACTGCTGATATGTCCCTTATCAGCGTAGGCCTCAATGCAATCCAAAGTAGCACTTCTCAGGTTCCTCCAGGACAGTGTTAGTGGACTGCTCCACGAAACATAAGTGTAACTCTGTGAGGTGAATTCACACATCACCAAGAAGTTTCTAAGAAAGCTTCTTTCTAGTTTTCATCTGAGGATAATTCCTTTGTCACCATTAGCTATATTGCGCTAAGAACTATCCCGGTGCAGATTTCCAGAAAACTGTTTTAACAAACTGATGACTGAAGAGAAACGTGTAACTCCGTGAGCTGCATTCACACTTTGCAATGCAGTATCTCAGAAGGCTTCTTTCCTGGTTTCATGTAACGATATTTCCTTTTTCACCATAGCCCTCTGTGAGTTTCCAAATATCACTTTGCAGAATCCACGGCATCAGTGTTAGCAAGCTGTTCCAAGAAGGGAAGGGTGGAACTCTGTGTGATGAAATCACACATCAGAAAGCAATATCTCAGAAAGCTTCTCTCTAGTTATTATCTGAGTATATTTCCTTTTACACTACTGGTCCCAAAGGGGTCCCAAATATCAATTTTCAGATTTCACCAAAAGAGAGTTAGCAAACAGCTTCCTGAGGAATAACTTGGAACACTGTGGGATGAATTCACAGAAAACAGAGAAGTTTCTCAGAAAGCTTCTTTCACGTTTCTAACTGCTGATATGTCCCTTATCAGCGTAGGCCTCAATGCAATCCAAAGAAGCACTTCTCAGGTTCCTTCAGGACAGTGTTAGTGGAATGCTCCACGAAACATCAGTGTAACCCTGTGAGGTGAATTCACACATCACAAAGAAGTTTCTAAGAAAGCTTCTTTCTAGTTTTCATCTGAGGATAATTCCTTTGTCACCATTAGCTATATTGCGCTAAGAACTATCCCGGTGCAGATTTCCAGAAAACTGTGTTAACAAACTGATGACTGAAGAGAAACGTGTAACTCTGTGAGTTGCATTCACACTTTGCAATGCAGTATCTCAGAAGGCTTCTTTCCTGGTTTCATGTAACGATATTTCCTTTTTCACCATAGCCCTCAGTGAGCTTCCAAATATCACTTTGCAGAATCCACGGCATCAGTGTTAGCAAGCTGTTCCAAGAAGGGAAGGGTGGAACTCTGTGTGATGAAGTCACACATCAGAAAGCAATCTCTCAGAAAGCTTCTCTCTAGTTATTATCTGAGTATATTTCCTTTTACACTACAGTCTCCCAAAGGGGTCCCAAATATCAATTTGCAGATTCCAACAAAAGAGAGTTAGCAAACTGCTTCCTGAGGAATAAGTTGGAACACTGTGGGATGAATTCACAGAACACAGAGAAGTTTCTCAGAAAGCTTCTTTCACGTTTCTAACTGCTGATATGTCCCTTATCAGCGTAGGCCTCAATGCAATCCAAAGTAGCACTTCTCAGGTTCCTCCAGGACAGTGTTAGTGGACTGCTCCACGAAACATAAGTGTAACTCTGTGAGGTGAATTCACACATCACCAAGAAGTTTCTAAGAAAGCTTCTTTCTAGTTTTCATCTGAGGATAATTCCTTTGTCACCATTAGCTATATTGCGCTAAGAACTATCCCGGTGCAGATTTCCAGAAAACTGTGTTAACAAACTGATGACTGAAGAGAAACGTGTAACTCTGTGAGTTGCATTCACACTTTGCAATGCAGTATCTCAGAAGGCTTCTTTCCTGGTTTCATGTAACGATATTTCCTTTTTCACCATAGCCCTCAGTGAGCTTCCAAATATCACTTTGCAGAATCCACGGCATCAGTGTTAGCAAGCTGTTCCAAGAAGGGAAGGGTGGAACTCTGTGTGATGAAGTCACACATCAGAAAGCAATCTCTCAGAAAGCTTCTCTCTAGTTATTATCTGAGTATATTTCCTTTTACACTACAGTCTCCCAAAGGGGTCCCAAATATCAATTTGCAGATTCCAACAAAAGAGAGTTAGCAAACTGCTTCCTGAGGAATAAGTTGGAACACTGTGGGATGAATTCACAGAACACAGAGAAGTTTCTCAGAAAGCTTCTTTCACGTTTCTAACTGCTGATATGTCCCTTATCAGCGTAGGCCTCAATGCAATCCAAAGTAGCACTTCTCAGGTTCCTCCAGGACAGTGTTAGTGGACTGCTCCACGAAACATAAGTGTAACTCTGTGAGGTGAATTCACACATCACCAAGAAGTTTCTAAGAAAGCTTCTTTCTAGTTTTCATCTGAGGATAATTCCTTTGTCACCATTAGCTATATTGCGCTAAGAACTATCCCGGTGCAGATTTCCAGAAAACTGTGTTAACAAACTGATGACTGAAGAGAAACGTGTAACTCTGTGAGTTGCATTCACACTTTGCAATGCAGTATCTCAGAAGGCTTCTTTCCTGGTTTCATGTAACGATATTTCCTTTTTCACCATAGCCCTCAGTGAGCTTCCAAATATCACTTTGCAGAATCCACGGCATCAGTGTTAGCAAGCTGTTCCAAGAAGGGAAGGGTGGAACTCTGTGTGATGAAGTCACACATCAGAAAGCAATCTCTCAGAAAGCTTCTCTCTAGTTATTATCTGAGTATATTTCCTTTTACACTACAGTCTCCCAAAGGGGTCCCAAATATCAATTTGCAGATTCCAACAAAGAGAGTTAGCAAACTGCTTCCTGAGGAATAAGTTGGAACACTGTGGGATGAATTCACAGAACACAGAGAAGTTTCTCAGAAAGCTTCTTTCACGTTTCTAACTGCTGATATGTCCCTTATCAGCGTAGGCCTCAATGCAATCCAAAGTAGCACTTCTCAGGTTCCTCCAGGACAGTGTTAGTGGACTGCTCCACGAAACATAAGTGTAACTCTGTGAGGTGAATTCACACATCACCAAGAAGTTTCTAAGAAAGCTTCTTTCTAGTTTTCATCTGAGGATAATTCCTTTGTCACCATTAGCTATATTGCGCTAAGAACTATCCCGGTGCAGATTTCCAGAAAACTGTTTTAACAAACTGATGACTGAAGAGAAACGTGTAACTCCGTGAGCTGCATTCACACTTTGCAATGCAGTATCTCAGAAGGCTTCTTTCCTGGTTTCATGTAACGATATTTCCTTTTTCACCATAGCCCTCTGTGAGTTTCCAAATATCACTTTGCAGAATCCACGGCATCAGTGTTAGCAAGCTGTTCCAAGAATTGAAGAGTGGAACTCTGTGTGATGAAATCACACATCAGAAAGCAATCCCTCAGAAAGCTTCTCTCTAGTTATTATCTGAGTATATTTCCTTTTACACTACATCTCCCAAAGGGGTCCCAAATATCAATTTGCAGATTCCAACAAAGGAGAGTTAGCAAACTGCTTCCTGAGGAATAACTTGGAACACTGTGGGATGAATTCACAGAACACAGAGAAGTTTCTCAGAAAGCTTCTTTCACGTTTGTAACTGCTGATATGTCCCTTAACAGCGTAGGCCTCAATGCAATCCAAAGTAGCACTTCTCAGGTTCCTCCAGGACAGTGTTAGTGGACTGCTCCACGAAACATAAGTGTAACTCTGTGAGGTGAATTCACACATCACCAAGAAGTTTCAAAGAAAGCTTCTTTCTAGTTTTCATCTGAGGATAATTCCTTTGTCACCATTAGCTATATTGCGCTAAGAACTATCCCGGTGCAGATTTCCAGAAAACTGTGTTAACAAACTGATGACTGAAGAGAAACGTGTAACTCTGTGAGTTGCATTCACACTTTGCAATGCAGTATCTCAGAAGGCTTCTTTCCTGGTTTCATGTAACGATATTTCCTTTTTCACCATAGCCCTCAGTGAGCTTCCAAATATCACTTTGCAGAATCCACGGCATCAGTGTTAGCAAGCTGTTCCAAGAAGGGAAGGGTGGAACTCTGTGTGATGAAGTCACACATCAGAAAGCAATCTCTCAGAAAGCTTCTCTCTAGTTATTATCTGAGTATATTTCCTTTTACACTACAGGTTCCCAAAGGGGTCCCAAATATCAATTTGCAGATTCCAACAAAGGAGAGTTAGCAAACTGCTTCCTGAGGAATAAGTTGGAACACTGTGGGATGAATTCACAGAACACAGAGAAGTTTCTCAGAAAGCTTCTTTCACGTTTCTAACTGCTGATATGTCCCTTATCAGCGTAGGCCTCAATGCAATCCAAAGTAGCACTTCTCAGGTTCCTCCAGGACAGTGTTAGTGGACTGCTCCACGAAACATAAGTGTAACTCTGTGAGGTGAATTCACACATCACCAAGAAGTTTCTAAGAAAGCTTCTTTCTAGTTTTCATCTGAGGATAATTCCTTTGTCACCATTAGCTATATTGCGCTAAGAACTATCCCGGTGCAGATTTCCAGAAAACTGTGTTAACAAACTGATGACTGAAGAGAAACGTGTAACTCTGTGAGTTGCATTCACACTTTGCAATGCAGTATCTCAGAAGGCTTCTTTCCTGGTTTCATGTAACGATATTTCCTTTTTCACCATAGCCCTCAGTGAGCTTTCCAAATATCACTTTGCAGAATCCACGGCATCAGTGTTAGCAAGCTGTTCCAAGAAGGGAAGGGTGGAACTCTGTGTGATGAAGTCACACATCAGAAAGCAATCTCTCAGAAAGCTTCTCTCTAGTTATTATCTGAGTATATTTCCTTTTACACTACAGTCTCCCAAAGGGGTCCCAAATATCAATTTGCAGATTCCAACAAAGAGAGTTAGCAAACTGCTTCCTGAGGAATAAGTTGGAACACTGTGGGATGAATTCACAGAACACAGAGAAGTTTCTCAGAAAGCTTCTTTCACGTTTCTAACTGCTGATATGTCCCTTATCAGCGTAGGCCTCAATGCAATCCAAAGTAGCACTTCTCAGGTTCCTCCAGGACAGTGTTAGTGGACTGCTCCACGAAACATAAGTGTAACTCTGTGAGGTGAATTCACACATCACCAAGAAGTTTCTAAGAAAGCTTCTTTCTAGTTTTCATCTGAGGATAATTCCTTTGTCACCATTAGCTATATTGCGCTAAGAACTATCCCGGTGCAGATTTCCAGAAAACTGTGTTAACAAACTGATGACTGAAGAGAAACGTGTAACTCTGTGAGTTGCATTCACACTTTGCAATGCAGTATCTCAGAAGGCTTCTTTCCTGGTTTCATGTAACGATATTTCCTTTTTCACCATAGCCCTCAGTGAGTTTCCAAATATCACTTTGCAGAATCCACGGCATCAGTGTTAGCAAGCTGTTCCAAGAAGGGAAGGGTGGAACTCTGTGTGATGAAGTCACACATCAGAAAGCAATCTCTCAGAAAGCTTCTCTCTAGTTATTATCTGAGTATATTTCCTTTTACACTACAGTCTCCCAAAGGGGTCCCAAATATCAATTTGCAGATTCCAACAAAGGAGAGTTAGCAAACTGCTTCCTGAGGAATAAGTTGGAACACTGTGGGATGAATTCACAGAACACAGAGAAGTTTCTCAGAAAGCTTCTTTCACGTTTCTAACTGCTGATATGTCCCTTATCAGCGTAGGCCTCAATGCAATCCAAAGTAGCACTTCTCAGGTTCCTCCAGGACAGTGTTAGTGGACTGCTCCACGAAACATAAGTGTAACTCTGTGAGGTGAATTCACACATCACCAAGAAGTTTCTAAGAAAGCTTCTTTCTAGTTTTCATCTGAGGATAATTCCTTTGTCACCATTAGCTATATTGCGCTAAGAACTATCCCGGTGCAGATTTCCAGAAAACTGTGTTAACAAACTGATGACTGAAGAGAAACGTGTAACTCTGTGAGTTGCATTCACACTTTGCAATGCAGTATCTCAGAAGGCTTCTTTCCTGGTTTCATGTAACGATATTTCCTTTTTCACCATAGCCCTCAGTGAGCTTTCCAAATATCACTTTGCAGAATCCACGGCATCAGTGTTAGCAAGCTGTTCCAAGAAGGGAAGGGTGGAACTCTGTGTGATGAAGTCACACATCAGAAAGCAATCTCTCAGAAAGCTTCTCTCTAGTTATTATCTGAGTATATTTCCTTTTACACTACAGTCTCCCAAAGGGGTCCCAAATATCAATTTGCAGATTCCAACAAAGAGAGTTAGCAAACTGCTTCCTGAGGAATAAGTTGGAACACTGTGGGATGAATTCACAGAACACAGAGAAGTTTCTCAGAAAGCTTCTTTCACGTTTCTAACTGCTGATATGTCCCTTATCAGCGTAGGCCTCAATGCAATCCAAAGTAGCACTTCTCAGGTTCCTCCAGGACAGTGTTAGTGGACTGCTCCACGAAACATAAGTGTAACTCTGTGAGGTGAATTCACACATCACCAAGAAGTTTCTAAGAAAGCTTCTTTCTAGTTTTCATCTGAGGATAATTCCTTTGTCACCATTAGCTATATTGCGCTAAGAACTATCCCGGTGCAGATTTCCAGAAAACTGTGTTAACAAACTGATGACTGAAGAGAAACGTGTAACTCTGTGAGTTGCATTCACACTTTGCAATGCAGTATCTCAGAAGGCTTCTTTCCTGGTTTCATGTAACGATATTTCCTTTTTCACCATAGCCCTCAGTGAGCTTCCAAATATCACTTTGCAGAATCCACGGCATCAGTGTTAGCAAGCTGTTCCAAGAAGGGAAGGGTGGAACTCTGTGTGATGAAGTCACACATCAGAAAGCAATCTCTCAGAAAGCTTCTCTCTAGTTATTATCTGAGTATATTTCCTTTTACACTACAGTCTCCCAAAGGGGTCCCAAATATCAATTTGCAGATTACAACAAAGAGAGTTAGCAAACTGCTTCCTGAGGAATAAGTTGGAACACTGTGGGATGAATTCACAGAACACAGAGAAGTTTCTCAGAAAGCTTCTTTCACGTTTCTAACTGCTGATATGTCCCTTATCAGCGTAGGCCTCAATGCAATCCAAAGTAGCACTTCTCAGGTTCCTCCAGGACAGTGTTAGTGGACTGCTCCACGAAACATAAGTGTAACTCTGTGAGGTGAATTCACACATCACCAAGAAGTTTCTAAGAAAGCTTCTTTCTAGTTTTCATCTGAGGATAATTCCTTTGTCACCATTAGCTATATTGCGCTAAGAACTATCCCGGTGCAGATTTCCAGAAAACTGTGTTAACAAACTGATGACTGAAGAGAAACGTGTAACTCTGTGAGTTGCATTCACACTTTGCAATGCAGTATCTCAGAAGGCTTCTTTCCTGGTTTCATGTAACGATATTTCCTTTTTCACCATAGCCCTCAGTGAGCTTCCAAATATCACTTTGCAGAATCCACGGCATCAGTGTTAGCAAGCTGTTCCAAGAAGGGAAGGGTGGAACTCTGTGTGATGAAGTCACACATCAGAAAGCAATCTCTCAGAAAGCTTCTCTCTAGTTATTATCTGAGTATATTTCCTTTTACACTACAGTCTCCCAAAGGGGTCCCAAATATCAATTTGCAGATTCCAACAAAGAGAGTTAGCAAACTGCTTCCTGAGGAATAAGTTGGAACACTGTGGGATGAATTCACAGAACACAGAGAAGTTTCTCAGAAAGCTTCTTTCACGTTTCTAACTGCTGATATGTCCCTTATCAGCGTAGGCCTCAATGCAATCCAAAGTAGCACTTCTCAGGTTCCTCCAGGACAGTGTTAGTGGACTGCTCCACGAAACATAAGTGTAACTCTGTGAGGTGAATTCACACATCACCAAGAAGTTTCTAAGAAAGCTTCTTTCTAGTTTTCATCTGAGGATAATTCCTTTGTCACCATTAGCTATATTGCGCTAAGAACTATCCCGGTGCAGATTTCCAGAAAACTGTGTTAACAAACTGATGACTGAAGAGAAACGTGTAACTCTGTGAGTTGCATTCACACTTTGCAATGCAGTATCTCAGAAGGCTTCTTTCCTGGTTTCATGTAACGATATTTCCTTTTTCACCATAGCCCTCTGTGAGTTTCCAAATATCACTTTGCAGAATCCACGGCATCAGTGTTAGCAAGCTGTTCCAAGAAGGGAAGGGTGGAACTCTGTGTGATGAAGTCACACATCAGAAAGCAATCTCTCAGAAAGCTTCTCTCTAGTTATTATCTGAGTATATTTCCTTTTACACTACAGTCTCCCAAAGGGGTCCCAAATATCAATTTGCAGATTCCAACAAAGAGAGTTAGCAAACTGCTTCCTGAGGAATAACTTGGAACACTGTGGGATGAATTCACAGAACACAGAGAAGTTTCTCAGAAAGCTTCTTTCACGTTTCTAACTGCTGATATGTCCCTTATCAGCGTAGGCCTCAATGCAATCCAAAGTAGCACTTCTCAGGTTCCTCCAGGACAGTGTTAGTGGACTGCTCCACGAAACATAAGTGTAACTCTGTGAGGTGAATTCACACATCACCAAGAAGTTTCTAAGAAAGCTTCTTTCTAGTTTTCATCTGAGGATAATTCCTTTGTCACCATTAGCTATATTGCGCTAAGAACTATCCCGGTGCAGATTTCCAGAAAACTGTGTTAACAAACTGATGACTGAAGAGAAACGTGTAACTCTGTGAGTTGCATTCACACTTTGCAATGCAGTATCTCAGAAGGCTTCTTTCCTGGTTTCATGTAACGATATTTCCTTTTTCACCATAGCCCTCAGTGAGCTTCCAAATATCACTTTGCAGAATCCACGGCATCAGTGTTAGCAAGCTGTTCCAAGAAGGGAAGGGTGGAACTCTGTGTGATGAAGTCACACATCAGAAAGCAATCTCTCAGAAAGCTTCTCTCTAGTTATTATCTGAGTATATTTCCTTTTACACTACAGTCTCCCAAAGGGGTCCCAAATATCAATTTGCAGATTCCAACAAAGAGAGTTAGCAAACTGCTTCCTGAGGAATAAGTTGGAACACTGTGGGATGAATTCACAGAACACAGAGAAGTTTCTCAGAAAGCTTCTTTCACGTTTCTAACTGCTGATATGTCCCTTATCAGCGTAGGCCTCAATGCAATCCAAAGTAGCACTTCTCAGGTTCCTCCAGGACAGTGTTAGTGGACTGCTCCACGAAACATAAGTGTAACTCTGTGAGGTGAATTCACACATCACCAAGAAGTTTCTAAGAAAGCTTCTTTCTAGTTTTCATCTGAGGATAATTCCTTTGTCACCATTAGCTATATTGCGCTAAGAACTATCCCGGTGCAGATTTCCAGAAAACTGTGTTAACAAACTGATGACTGAAGAGAAACGTGTAACTCTGTGAGTTGCATTCACACTTTGCAATGCAGTATCTCAGAAGGCTTCTTTCCTGGTTTCATGTAACGATATTTCCTTTTTCACCATAGCCCTCAGTGAGCTTCCAAATATCACTTTGCAGAATCCACGGCATCAGTGTTAGCAAGCTGTTCCAAGAAGGGAAGGGTGGAACTCTGTGTGATGAAGTCACACATCAGAAAGCAATCTCTCAGAAAGCTTCTCTCTAGTTATTATCTGAGTATATTTCCTTTTACACTACAGTCTCCCAAAGGGGTCCCAAATATCAATTTGCAGATTCCAACAAAGAGAGTTAGCAAACTGCTTCCTGAGGAATAAGTTGGAACACTGTGGGATGAATTCACAGAACACAGAGAAGTTTCTCAGAAAGCTTCTTTCACGTTTCTAACTGCTGATATGTCCCTTATCAGCGTAGGCCTCAATGCAATCCAAAGTAGCACTTCTCAGGTTCCTCCAGGACAGTGTTAGTGGACTGCTCCACGAAACATAAGTGTAACTCTGTGAGGTGAATTCACACATCACCAAGAAGTTTCTAAGAAAGCTTCTTTCTAGTTTTCATCTGAGGATAATTCCTTTGTCACCATTAGCTATATTGCGCTAAGAACTATCCCGGTGCAGATTTCCAGAAAACTGTGTTAACAAACTGATGACTGAAGAGAAACGTGTAACTCTGTGAGTTGCATTCACACTTTGCAATGCAGTATCTCAGAAGGCTTCTTTCCTGGTTTCATGTAACGATATTTCCTTTTTCACCATAGCCCTCAGTGAGCTTCCAAATATCACTTTGCAGAATCCACGGCATCAGTGTTAGCAAGCTGTTCCAAGAAGGGAAGGGTGGAACTCTGTGTGATGAAGTCACACATCAGAAAGCAATCTCTCAGAAAGCTTCTCTCTAGTTATTATCTGAGTATATTTCCTTTTACACTACAGTCTCCCAAAGGGGTCCCAAATATCAATTTGCAGATTCCAACAAAGAGAGTTAGCAAACTGCTTCCTGAGGAATAAGTTGGAACACTGTGGGATGAATTCACAGAACACAGAGAAGTTTCTCAGAAAGCTTCTTTCACGTTTCTAACTGCTGATATGTCCCTTATCAGCGTAGGCCTCAATGCAATCCAAAGTAGCACTTCTCAGGTTCCTCCAGGACAGTGTTAGTGGACTGCTCCACGAAACATAAGTGTAACTCTGTGAGGTGAATTCACACATCACCAAGAAGTTTCTAAGAAAGCTTCTTTCTAGTTTTCATCTGAGGATAATTCCTTTGTCACCTTTAGCTATATTGCGCTAAGAACTATCCCGGTGCAGATTTCCAGAAAACTGTGTTAACAAACTGATGACTGAAGAGAAACGTGTAACTCTGTGAGTTGCATTCACACTTTGCAATGCAGTATCTCAGAAGGCTTCTTTCCTGGTTTCATGTAACGATATTTCCTTTTTCACCATAGCCCTCAGTGAGCTTCCAAATATCACTTTGCAGAATCCACGGCATCAGTGTTAGCAAGCTGTTCCAAGAAGGGAAGGGTGGAACTCTGTGTGATGAAGTCACACATCAGAAAGCAATCTCTCAGAAAGCTTCTCTCTAGTTATTATCTGAGTATATTTCCTTTTACACTACAGTTCCCAAAGGGGTCCCAAATATCAATTTGCAGATTCCAACAAAAGAGAGTTAGCAAACTGCTTCCTGAGGAATAAGTTGGAACACTGTGGGATGAATTCACAGAACACAGAGAAGTTTCTCAGAAAGCTTCTTTCACGTTTCTAACTGCTGATATGTCCCTTATCAGCGTAGGCCTCAATGCAATCCAAAGTAGCACTTCTCAGGTTCCTCCAGGACAGTGTTAGTGGACTGCTCCACGAAACATAAGTGTAACTCTGTGAGGTGAATTCACACATCACCAAGAAGTTTCTAAGAAAGCTTCTTTCTAGTTTTCATCTGAGGATAATTCCTTTGTCACCATTAGCTATATTGCGCTAAGAACTATCCCGGTGCAGATTTCCAGAAAACTGTGTTAACAAACTGATGACTGAAGAGAAACGTGTAACTCTGTGAGTTGCATTCACACTTTGCAATGCAGTATCTCAGAAGGCTTCTTTCCTGGTTTCATGTAACGATATTTCCTTTTTCACCATAGCCCTCAGTGAGCTTTCCAAATATCACTTTGCAGAATCCACGGCATCAGTGTTAGCAAGCTGTTCCAAGAAGGGAAGGGTGGAACTCTGTGTGATGAAGTCACACATCAGAAAGCAATCTCTCAGAAAGCTTCTCTCTAGTTATTATCTGAGTATATTTCCTTTTACACTACAGTCTCCCAAAGGGGTCCCAAATATCAATTTGCAGATTCCAACAAAGAGAGTTAGCAAACTGCTTCCTGAGGAATAAGTTGGAACACTGTGGGATGAATTCACAGAACACAGAGAAGTTTCTCAGAAAGCTTCTTTCACGTTTCTAACTGCTGATATGTCCCTTATCAGCGTAGGCCTCAATGCAATCCAAAGTAGCACTTCTCAGGTTCCTCCAGGACAGTGTTAGTGGACTGCTCCACGAAACATAAGTGTAACTCTGTGAGGTGAATTCACACATCACCAAGAAGTTTCTAAGAAAGCTTCTTTCTAGTTTTCATCTGAGGATAATTCCTTTGTCACCATTAGCTATATTGCGCTAAGAACTATCCCGGTGCAGATTTCCAGAAAACTGTGTTAACAAACTGATGACTGAAGAGAAACGTGTAACTCTGTGAGTTGCATTCACACTTTGCAATGCAGTATCTCAGAAGGCTTCTTTCCTGGTTTCATGTAACGATATTTCCTTTTTCACCATAGCCCTCAGTGAGCTTCCAAATATCACTTTGCAGAATCCACGGCATCAGTGTTAGCAAGCTGTTCCAAGAAGGGAAGGGTGGAACTCTGTGTGATGAAGTCACACATCAGAAAGCAATCTCTCAGAAAGCTTCTCTCTAGTTATTATCTGAGTATGTTTCCTTTTACACTACAGTTCCCAAAGGAGTCCCAAATATCAATTTGCAGATTACAACAAATACAGTTAGCAAACTGCTTCCTGAGGAATAAGTTGGAACACTGTGGGATGAATTCACAGAACACAGAGAAGTTTCTCAGAAAGCTTCTTTCACGTTTCTAACTGCTGATATGTCCCTTATCAGCGTAGGCCTCAATGCAATCCAAAGTAGCACTTCTCAGGTTCCTCCAGGACAGTGTTAGTGGACTGCTCCACGAAACATAAGTGTAACTCTGTGAGGTGAATTCACACATCACCAAGAAGTTTCTAAGAAAGCTTCTTTCTAGTTTTCATCTGAGGATAATTCCTTTGTCACCATTAGCTATATTGCGCTAAGAACTATCCCGGTGCAGATTTCCAGAAAACTGTGTTAACAAACTGATGACTGAAGAGAAACGTGTAACTCTGTGAGTTGCATTCACACTTTGCAATGCAGTATCTCAGAAGGCTTCTTTCCTGGTTTCATGTAACGATATTTCCTTTTTCACCATAGCCCTCAGTGAGCTTTCCAAATATCACTTTGCAGAATCCACGGCATCAGTGTTAGCAAGCTGTTCCAAGAAGGGAAGGGTGGAACTCTGTGTGATGAAGTCACACATCAGAAAGCAATCTCTCAGAAAGCTTCTCTCTAGTTATTATCTGAGTATATTTCCTTTTACACTACAGTCTCCCAAAGGGGTCCCAAATATCAATTTGCAGATTACAACAAAGAGAGTTAGCAAACTGCTTCCTGAGGAATAAGTTGGAACACTGTGGGATGAATTCACAGAACACAGAGAAGTTTCTCAGAAAGCTTCTTTCACGTTTCTAACTGCTGATATGTCCCTTATCAGCGTAGGCCTCAATGCAATCCAAAGTAGCACTTCTCAGGTTCCTCCAGGACAGTGTTAGTGGACTGCTCCACGAAACATAAGTGTAACTCTGTGAGGTGAATTCACACATCACCAAGAAGTTTCTAAGAAAGCTTCTTTCTAGTTTTCATCTGAGGATAATTCCTTTGTCACCATTAGCTATATTGCGCTAAGAACTATCCCGGTGCAGATTTCCAGAAAACTGTGTTAACAAACTGATGACTGAAGAGAAACGTGTAACTCTGTGAGTTGCATTCACACTTTGCAATGCAGTATCTCAGAAGGCTTCTTTCCTGGTTTCATGTAACGATATTTCCTTTTTCACCATAGCCCTCAGTGAGCTTCCAAATATCACTTTGCAGAATCCACGGCATCAGTGTTAGCAAGCTGTTCCAAGAAGGGAAGGGTGGAACTCTGTGTGATGAAGTCACACATCAGAAAGCAATCTCTCAGAAAGCTTCTCTCTAGTTATTATCTGAGTATATTTCCTTTTACACTACATCTCCCAAAGGGGTCCCAAATATCAATTTGCAGATTCCAACAAAGGAGAGTTAGCAAACTGCTTCCTGAGGAATAAGTTGGAACACTGTGGGATGAATTCACAGAACACAGAGAAGTTTCTCAGAAAGCTTCTTTCACGTTTCTAACTGCTGATATGTCCCTTATCAGCGTAGGCCTCAATGCAATCCAAAGTAGCACTTCTCAGGTTCCTCCAGGACAGTGTTAGTGGACTGCTCCACGAAACATAAGTGTAACTCTGTGAGGTGAATTCACACATCACCAAGAAGTTTCTAAGAAAGCTTCTTTCTAGTTTTCATCTGAGGATAATTCCTTTGTCACCATTAGCTATATTGCGCTAAGAACTATCCCGGTGCAGATTTCCAGAAAACTGTGTTAACAAACTGATGACTGAAGAGAAACGTGTAACTCTGTGAGTTGCATTCACACTTTGCAATGCAGTATCTCAGAAGGCTTCTTTCCTGGTTTCATGTAACGATATTTCCTTTTTCACCATAGCCCTCAGTGAGCTTTCCAAATATCACTTTGCAGAATCCACGGCATCAGTGTTAGCAAGCTGTTCCAAGAAGGGAAGGGTGGAACTCTGTGTGATGAAGTCACACATCAGAAAGCAATCTCTCAGAAAGCTTCTCTCTAGTTATTATCTGAGTATATTTCCTTTTACACTACAGTCTCCCAAAGGGGTCCCAAATATCAATTTGCAGATTCCAACAAAGAGAGTTAGCAAACTGCTTCCTGAGGAATAAGTTGGAACACTGTGGGATGAATTCACAGAACACAGAGAAGTTTCTCAGAAAGCTTCTTTCACGTTTCTAACTGCTGATATGTCCCTTATCAGCGTAGGCCTCAATGCAATCCAAAGTAGCACTTCTCAGGTTCCTCCAGGACAGTGTTAGTGGACTGCTCCACGAAACATAAGTGTAACTCTGTGAGGTGAATTCACACATCACCAAGAAGTTTCAAAGAAAGCTTCTTTCTAGTTTTCATCTGAGGATAATTCCTTTGTCACCTTTAGCTATATTGCGCTAAGAACTATCCCGGTGCAGATTTCCAGAAAACTGTGTTAACAAACTGATGACTGAAGAGAAACGTGTAACTCTGTGAGTTGCATTCACACTTTGCAATGCAGTATCTCAGAAGGCTTCTTTCCTGGTTTCATGTAACGATATTTCCTTTTTCACCATAGCCCTCAGTGAGCTTCCAAATATCACTTTGCAGAATCCACGGCATCAGTGTTAGCAAGCTGTTCCAAGAAGGGAAGGGTGGAACTCTGTGGGATGAAGTCACACATCAGAAAGCAATCTCTCAGAAAGCTTCTCTCTAGTTATTATCTGAGTATATTTCCTTTTACACTACATCTCCCAAAGGGGTCCCAAATATCAATTTGCAGATTCCAACAAAGGAGAGTTAGCAAACTGCTTCCTGAGGAATAACTTGGAACACTGTGGGATGAATTCACAGAACACAGAGAAGTTTCTCAGAAAGCTTCTTTTACGTTTCTAACTGCTGATATGTCCCTTAACAGCATAGGCCTCAATGCAATCCAAAGTAGCACTTCTCAGATTCCTCCAGGACAGTGTTAGTGGACTGCTCCACGAAACATAAGTGTAACTCTGTGAGGTGAATTCACACATCACCAAGAAGTTTCTAAGAAAGCTTCTTTCTAGTTTTCATCTGAGGATAATTCCTTTGTCACCATTAGCTATATTGCGCTAAGAACTATCCCGGTGCAGATTTCCAGAAAACTGTGTTAACAAACTGATGACTGAAGAGAAACGTGTAACTCTGTGAGTTGCATTCACACTTTGCAATGCAGTATCTCAGAAGGCTTCTTTCCTGGTTTCATGTAACGATATTTCCTTTTTCACCATAGCCCTCAGTGAGCTTCCAAATATCACTTTGCAGAATCCACGGCATCAGTGTTAGCAAGCTGTTCCAAGAAGGGAAGGGTGGAACTCTGTGTGATGAAGTCACACATCAGAAAGCAATCTCTCAGAAAGCTTCTCTCTAGTTATTATCTGAGTATATTTCCTTTTACACTACAGGTTCCCAAAGGGGTCCCAAATATCAATTTGCAGATTCCAACAAAGGAGAGTTAGCAAACTGCTTCCTGAGGAATAAGTTGGAACACTGTGGGATGAATTCACAGAACACAGAGAAGTTTCTCAGAAAGCTTCTTTCACGTTTCTAACTGCTGATATGTCCCTTATCAGCGTAGGCCTCAATGCAATCCAAAGTAGCACTTCTCAGGTTCCTCCAGGACAGTGTTAGTGGACTGCTCCACGAAACATAAGTGTAACTCTGTGAGGTGAATTCACACATCACCAAGAAGTTTCTAAGAAAGCTTCTTTCTAGTTTTCATCTGAGGATAATTCCTTTGTCACCATTAGCTATATTGCGCTAAGAACTATCCCGGTGCAGATTTCCAGAAAACTGTGTTAACAAACTGATGACTGAAGAGAAACGTGTAACTCTGTGAGTTGCATTCACACTTTGCAATGCAGTATCTCAGAAGGCTTCTTTCCTGGTTTCATGTAACGATATTTCCTTTTTCACCATAGCCCTCAGTGAGCTTCCAAATATCACTTTGCAGAATCCACGGCATCAGTGTTAGCAAGCTGTTCCAAGAAGGGAAGGGTGGAACTCTGTGTGATGAAGTCACACATCAGAAAGCAATCTCTCAGAAAGCTTCTCTCTAGTTATTATCTGAGTATATTTCCTTTTACACTACAGTCTCCCAAAGGGGTCCCAAATATCAATTTGCAGATTCCAACAAAGAGAGTTAGCAAACTGCTTCCTGAGGAATAAGTTGGAACACTGTGGGATGAATTCACAGAACACAGAGAAGTTTCTCAGAAAGCTTCTTTCACGTTTCTAACTGCTGATATGTCCCTTATCAGCGTAGGCCTCAATGCAATCCAAAGTAGCACTTCTCAGGTTCCTCCAGGACAGTGTTAGTGGACTGCTCCACGAAACATAAGTGTAACTCTGTGAGGTGAATTCACACATCACCAAGAAGTTTCTAAGAAAGCTTCTTTCTAGTTTTCATCTGAGGATAATTCCTTTGTCACCATTAGCTATATTGCGCTAAGAACTATCCCGGTGCAGATTTCCAGAAAACTGTGTTAACAAACTGATGACTGAAGAGAAGAGAAACGTGTAACTCTGTGAGTTGCATTCACACTTTGCAATGCAGTATCTCAGAAGGCTTCTTTCCTGGTTTCATGTAACGATATTTCCTTTTTCACCATAGCCCTCAGTGAGCTTCCAAATATCACTTTGCAGAATCCACGGCATCAGTGTTAGCAAGCTGTTCCAAGAAGGGAAGGGTGGAACTCTGTGTGATGAAGTCACACATCAGAAAGCAATCTCTCAGAAAGCTTCTCTCTAGTTATTATCTGAGTATATTTCCTTTTACACTACAGTCTCCCAAAGGGGTCCCAAATATCAATTTGCAGATTCCAACAAAAGAGAGTTAGCAAACTGCTTCCTGAGGAATAAGTTGGAACACTGTGGGATGAATTCACAGAACACAGAGAAGTTTCTCAGAAAGCTTCTTTCACGTTTCTAACTGCTGATATGTCCCTTATCAGCGTAGGCCTCAATGCAATCCAAAGTAGCACTTCTCAGGTTCCTCCAGGACAGTGTTAGTGGACTGCTCCACGAAACATAAGTGTAACTCTGTGAGGTGAATTCACACATCACCAAGAAGTTTCAAAGAAAGCTTCTTTCTAGTTTTCATCTGAGGATAATTCCTTTGTCACCTTTAGGTATATTGCGCTAAGAACTATCCCGGTGCAGATTTCCAGAAAACTGTTTTAACAAACTGATGACTGAAGAGAAACGTGTAACTCCGTGAGCTGCATTCACACTTTGCAATGCAGTATCTCAGAAGGCTTCTTTCCTGGTTTCATGTAACGATATTTCCTTTTTCACCATAGCCCTCAGTGAGCTTCCAAATATCACTTTGCAGAATCCACGGCATCAGTGTTAGCAAGCTGTTCCAAGAAGGGAAGGGTGGAACTCTGTGTGATGAAATCACACATCAGATAGCAAACTCTCAGAAAGCTTCTCTCTAGTTATTATCTGAGTATGTTTCCTGTTACACCACAGTTCCCAAAGGGGTCCCAAATATCAATTTGCAGATTCCAACAAAGGAGAGTTAGCAAACTGCTTCCTGAGGAATAACTTGGAACACTGTGGGATGAATTCACAGAACACAGAGAAGTTTCTCAGAAAGCTTCTTTTACGTTTCTAACTGCTGATATGTCCCTTAACAGCATAGGCCTCAATGCAATCCAAAGTAGCACTTCTCAGATTCCTCCAGGACAGTGTTAGTGGACTGCTCCACGAAACATAAGTGTAACTCTGTGAGGTGAATTCACACATCACAAAGAAGTTTCTAAGAAAGCTTCTTTCTAGTTTTCATCTGAGGATAATTCCTTTGTCACCATTAGCTATATTGCGCTAAGAACTATCCCGGTGCAGATTTCCAGAAAACTGTGTTAACAAACTGATGACTGAAGAGAAACGTGTAACTCTGTGAGTTGCATTCACACTTTGCAATGCAGTATCTCAGAAGGCTTCTTTCCTGGTTTCATGTAACGATATTTCCTTTTTCACCATAGCCCTCAGTGAGCTTCCAAATATCACTTTGCAGAATCCACGGCATCAGTGTTAGCAAGCTGTTCCAAGAAGGGAAGGGTGGAACTCTGTGTGATGAAGTCACACATCAGAAAGCAATCTCTCAGAAAGCTTCTCTCTAGTTATTATCTGAGTATATTTCCTTTTACACTACAGTCTCCCAAAGGGGTCCCAAATATCAATTTGCAGATTCCAACAAAGAGAGTTAGCAAACTGCTTCCTGAGGAATAAGTTGGAACACTGTGGGATGAATTCACAGAACACAGAGAAGTTTCTCAGAAAGCTTCTTTCACGTTTCTAACTGCTGATATGTCCCTTATCAGCGTAGGCCTCAATGCAATCCAAAGTAGCACTTCTCAGGTTCCTCCAGGACAGTGTTAGTGGACTGCTCCACGAAACATAAGTGTAACTCTGTGAGGTGAATTCACACATCACCAAGAAGTTTCTAAGAAAGCTTCTTTCTAGTTTTCATCTGAGGATAATTCCTTTGTCACCTTTAGCTATATTGCGCTAAGAACTATCCCGGTGCAGATTTCCAGAAAACTGTGTTAACAAACTGATGACTGAAGAGAAACGTGTAACTCTGTGAGTTGCATTCACACTTTGCAATGCAGTATCTCAGAAGGCTTCTTTCCTGGTTTCATGTAACGATATTTCCTTTTTCACCATAGCCCTCAGTGAGCTTCCAAATATCACTTTGCAGAATCCACGGCATCAGTGTTAGCAAGCTGTTCCAAGAAGGGAAGGGTGGAACTCTGTGTGATGAAGTCACACATCAGAAAGCAATCTCTCAGAAAGCTTCTCTCTAGTTATTATCTGAGTATATTTCCTTTTACACTACAGTCTCCCAAAGGGGTCCCAAATATCAATTTGCAGATTCCAACAAAGAGAGTTAGCAAACTGCTTCCTGAGGAATAAGTTGGAACACTGTGGGATGAATTCACAGAACACAGAGAAGTTTCTCAGAAAGCTTCTTTCACGTTTCTAACTGCTGATATGTCCCTTATCAGCGTAGGCCTCAATGCAATCCAAAGTAGCACTTCTCAGGTTCCTCCAGGACAGTGTTAGTGGACTGCTCCACGAAACATAAGTGTAACTCTGTGAGGTGAATTCACACATCACCAAGAAGTTTCTAAGAAAGCTTCTTTCTAGTTTTCATCTGAGGATAATTCCTTTGTCACCATTAGCTATATTGCGCTAAGAACTATCCCGGTGCAGATTTCCAGAAAACTGTGTTAACAAACTGATGACTGAAGAGAAACGTGTAACTCTGTGAGTTGCATTCACACTTTGCAATGCAGTATCTCAGAAGGCTTCTTTCCTGGTTTCATGTAACGATATTTCCTTTTTCACCATAGCCCTCAGTGAGCTTCCAAATATCACTTTGCAGAATCCACGGCATCAGTGTTAGCAAGCTGTTCCAAGAAGGGAAGGGTGGAACTCTGTGTGATGAAGTCACACATCAGAAAGCAATCTCTCAGAAAGCTTCTCTCTAGTTATTATCTGAGTATATTTCCTTTTACACTACAGTCTCCCAAAGGGGTCCCAAATATCAATTTGCAGATTCCAACAAAGAGAGTTAGCAAACTGCTTCCTGAGGAATAAGTTGGAACACTGTGGGATGAATTCACAGAACACAGAGAAGTTTCTCAGAAAGCTTCTTTCACGTTTCTAACTGCTGATATGTCCCTTATCAGCGTAGGCCTCAATGCAATCCAAAGTAGCACTTCTCAGGTTCCTCCAGGACAGTGTTAGTGGACTGCTCCACGAAACATAAGTGTAACTCTGTGAGGTGAATTCACACATCACCAAGAAGTTTCTAAGAAAGCTTCTTTCTAGTTTTCATCTGAGGATAATTCCTTTGTCACCTTTAGCTATATTGCGCTAAGAACTATCCCGGTGCAGATTTCCAGAAAACTGTGTTAACAAACTGATGACTGAAGAGAAACGTGTAACTCTGTGAGTTGCATTCACACTTTGCAATGCAGTATCTCAGAAGGCTTCTTTCCTGGTTTCATGTAACGATATTTCCTTTTTCACCATAGCCCTCAGTGAGCTTCCAAATATCACTTTGCAGAATCCACGGCATCAGTGTTAGCAAGCTGTTCCAAGAAGGGAAGGGTGGAACTCTGTGTGATGAAGTCACACATCAGAAAGCAATCTCTCAGAAAGCTTCTCTCTAGTTATTATCTGAGTATATTTCCTTTTACACTACAGTCTCCCAAAGGGGTCCCAAATATCAATTTGCAGATTCCAACAAAAGAGAGTTAGCAAACTGCTTCCTGAGGAATAAGTTGGAACACTGTGGGATGAATTCACAGAACACAGAGAAGTTTCTCAGAAAGCTTCTTTCACGTTTGTAACTGCTGATATGTCCCTTAACAGCGTAGGCCTCAATGCAATCCAAAGTAGCACTTCTCAGGTTCCTCCAGGACAGTGTTAGTGGACTGCTCCACGAAACATAAGTGTAACTCTGTGAGGTGAATTCACACATCACCAAGAAGTTTCTAAGAAAGCTTCTTTCTAGTGTTCATCTGAGGATAATTCCTTTGTCTCCATTAGCTATATTGCGCTAAGAACAATCCCGGTGCAGATTTCCAGAAAACTGGGTTAACAAACTGATGACTGAAGAGAAACGTGTAACTCTGTGAGTTGCATTCACACTTTGCAATGCAGTATCTCAGAAGGCTTCTTTCCTGGTTTCATGTAACGATATTTCCTTTTTCACCATAGCCCTCTGTGAGTTTCCAAATATCACTTTGCAGAATCCACGGCATCAGTGTTAGCAAGCTGTTCCAAGAAGGGAAGGGTGGAACTCTGTGTGATGAAGTCACACATCAGAAAGCAATCTCTCAGAAAGCTTCTCTCTAGTTATTATCTGAGTATATTTCCTTTTACACTACTTCTCCCAAAGGGGTCCCAAATATCAATTTGCAGATTTCAACAAAAGAGAGTTAGCAAACTGCTTCCTGAGGAATAAGTTGGAACACTGTGGGATGAATTCACAGAACACAGAGAAGTTTCTCAGAAAGCTTCTTTCACGTTTCTAACTGCTGATATGTCCCTTATCAGCGTAGGCCTCAATGCAATCCAAAGTAGCACTTCTCAGGTTCCTCCAGGACAGTGTTAGTGGACTGCTCCACGAAACATAAGTGTAACTCTGTGAGGTGAATTCACACATCACCAAGAAGTTTCTAAGAAAGCTTCTTTCTAGTTTTCATCTGAGGATAATTCCTTTGTCACCATTAGCTATATTGCGCTAAGAACTATCCCGGTGCAGATTTCCAGAAAACTGTGTTAACAAACTGATGACTGAAGAGAAACGTGTAACTCTGTGAGTTGCATTCACACTTTGCAATGCAGTATCTCAGAAGGCTTCTTTCCTGGTTTCATGTAACGATATTTCCTTTTTCACCATAGCCCTCAGTGAGCTTCCAAATATCACTTTGCAGAATCCACGGCATCAGTGTTAGCAAGCTGTTCCAAGAAGGGAAGGGTGGAACTCTGTGTGATGAAGTCACACATCAGAAAGCAATCTCTCAGAAAGCTTCTCTCTAGTTATTATCTGAGTATATTTCCTTTTACACTACAGTCTCCCAAAGGGGTCCCAAATATCAATTTGCAGATTCCAACAAAGAGAGTTAGCAAACTGCTTCCTGAGGAATAAGTTGGAACACTGTGGGATGAATTCACAGAACACAGAGAAGTTTCTCAGAAAGCTTCTTTCACGTTTCTAACTGCTGATATGTCCCTTATCAGCGTAGGCCTCAATGCAATCCAAAGAAGCACTTCTCAGGTTCCTTCAGGACAGTGTTAGTGGAATGCTCCACGAAACATCAGTGTAACCCTGTGAGGTGAATTCACACATCACCAAGAAGTTTCTAAGAAAGCTTCTTTCTAGTGTTCATCTGAGGATAATTCCTTTGTCTCCATTAGCTATATTGCGCTAAGAACAATCCCGGTGCAGATTTCCAGAAAACTGGGTTAACAAACTGATGACTGAAGAGAAACGTGTAACTCTGTGAGTTGCATTCACACTTTGCAATGCAGTATCTCAGAAGGCTTCTTTCCAGGTTTCATGTAACGATATTTCCCTTTTCACCATAGCCCTCAGTGAGTTTCCAAATATCACTTTGCAGAACCCACGGCATCAGTGTTAGCAAGCTGTTCCAAGAAGGGAAGGGTGGAACTCTGTGGGATGAAGTCACACATCAGAAAGCAATCTCTCAGAAAGCTTCTCTCTAGTTATTATCTGAGTATATTTCCTTTTACACTACAGTTCCCAAAGGGGTCCCAAATATCAATTTGCAGATTCCAACAAAAGAGAGTTAGCAAACTGCTTCCTGAGGAATAAGTTGGAACACTGTGGGATGAATTCACAGAACACAGAGAAGTTTCTCAGAAAGCTTCTTTCACGTTTCTAACTGCTGATATGTCCCTTATCAGCGTAGGCCTCAATGCAATCCAAAGTAGCACTTCTCAGGTTCCTCCAGGACAGTGTTAGTGGACTGCTCCACGAAACATAAGTGTAACTCTGTGAGGTGAATTCACACATCACCAAGAAGTTTCAAAGAAAGCTTCTTTCTAGTTTTCATCTGAGGATAATTCCTTTGTCACCATTAGCTATATTGCGCTAAGAACTATCCCAGTGCAGATTTCCAGAAAACTGTGTTAACAAACTGATGACTGAAGAGAAACGTGTAACTCTGTGAGTTGCATTCACACTTTGCAATGCAGTATCTCAGAAGGCTTCTTTCCTGGTTTCATGTAACGATATTTCCTTTTTCACCATAGCCCTCAGTGAGCTTCCAAATATCACTTTGCAGAATCCACGGCATCAGTGTTAGCAAGCTGTTCCAAGAAGGGAAGGGTGGAACTCTGTGTGATGAAGTCACACATCAGAAAGCAATCTCTCAGAAAGCTTCTCTCTAGTTATTATCTGAGTATATTTCCTTTTACACTACAGTCTCCCAAAGGGGTCCCAAATATCAATTTGCAGATTCCAACAAAGAGAGTTAGCAAACTGCTTCCTGAGGAATAAGTTGGAACACTGTGGGATGAATTCACAGAACACAGAGAAGTTTCTCAGAAAGCTTCTTTCACGTTTCTAACTGCTGATATGTCCCTTATCAGCGTAGGCCTCAATGCAATCCAAAGTAGCACTTCTCAGGTTCCTCCAGGACAGTGTTAGTGGACTGCTCCACGAAACATAAGTGTAACTCTGTGAGGTGAATTCACACATCACCAAGAAGTTTCTAAGAAAGCTTCTTTCTAGTTTTCATCTGAGGATAATTCCTTTGTCACCTTTAGCTATATTGCGCTAAGAACTATCCCGGTGCAGATTTCCAGAAAACTGTTTTAACAAACTGATGACTGAAGAGAAACGTGTAACTCCGTGAGTTGCATTCACACTTTGCAATGCAGTATCTCAGAAGGCTTCTTTCCTGGTTTCATGTAACGATATTTCCTTTTTCACCATAGCCCTCAGTGAGCTTCCAAATATCACTTTGCAGAATCCACGGCATCAGTGTTAGCAAGCTGTTCCAAGAAGGGAAGGGTGGAACTCTGTGTGATGAAGTCACACATCAGAAAGCAATCTCTCAGAAAGCTTCTCTCTAGTTATTATCTGAGTATATTTCCTTTTACACTACAGTCTCCCAAAGGGGTCCCAAATATCAATTTGCAGATTCCAACAAAGAGAGTTAGCAAACTGCTTCCTGAGGAATAAGTTGGAACACTGTGGGATGAATTCACAGAACACAGAGAAGTTTCTCAGAAAGCTTCTTTCACGTTTCTAACTGCTGATATGTCCCTTATCAGCGTAGGCCTCAATGCAATCCAAAGTAGCACTTCTCAGGTTCCTCCAGGACAGTGTTAGTGGACTGCTCCACGAAACATAAGTGTAACTCTGTGAGGTGAATTCACACATCACCAAGAAGTTTCTAAGAAAGCTTCTTTCTAGTTTTCATCTGAGGATAATTCCTTTGTCACCTTAGCTATATTGCGCTAAGAACTATCCCGGTGCAGATTTCCAGAAAACTGTGTTAACAAACTGATGACTGAAGAGAAACGTGTAACTCTGTGAGTTGCATTCACACTTTGCAATGCAGTATCTCAGAAGGCTTCTTTCCTGGTTTCATGTAACGATATTTCCTTTTTCACCATAGCCCTCAGTGAGCTTCCAAATATCACTTTGCAGAATCCACGGCATCAGTGTTAGCAAGCTGTTCCAAGAAGGGAAGGGTGGAACTCTGTGTGATGAAGTCACACATCAGAAAGCAATCTCTCAGAAAGCTTCTCTCTAGTTATTATCTGAGTATATTTCCTTTTACACTACAGTTCCCAAAGGGGTCCCAAATATCAATTTGCAGATTCCAACAAAAGAGAGTTAGCAAACTGCTTCCTGAGGAATAAGTTGGAACACTGTGGGATGAATTCACAGAACACAGAGAAGTTTCTCAGAAAGCTTCTTTCACGTTTCTAACTGCTGATATGTCCCTTATCAGCGTAGGCCTCAATGCAATCCAAAGTAGCACTTCTCAGGTTCCTCCAGGACAGTGTTAGTGGACTGCTCCACGAAACATAAGTGTAACTCTGTGAGGTGAATTCACACATCACCAAGAAGTTTCTAAGAAAGCTTCTTTCTAGTTTTCATCTGAGGATAATTCCTTTGTCACCATTAGCTATATTGCGCTAAGAACTATCCCGGTGCAGATTTCCAGAAAACTGTGTTAACAAACTGATGACTGAAGAGAAACGTGTAACTCTGTGAGTTGCATTCACACTTTGCAATGCAGTATCTCAGAAGGCTTCTTTCCTGGTTTCATGTAACGATATTTCCTTTTTCACCATAGCCCTCAGTGAGCTTCCAAATATCACTTTGCAGAATCCACGGCATCAGTGTTAGCAAGCTGTTCCAAGAAGGGAAGGGTGGAACTCTGTGTGATGAAGTCACACATCAGAAAGCAATCTCTCAGAAAGCTTCTCTCTAGTTATTATCTGAGTATATTTCCTTTTACACTACATCTCCCAAAGGGGTCCCAAATATCAATTTGCAGATTCCAACAAAGGAGAGTTAGCAAACTGCTTCCTGAGGAATAAGTTGGAACACTGTGGGATGAATTCACAGAACACAGAGAAGTTTCTCAGAAAGCTTCTTTCACGTTTCTAACTGCTGATATGTCCCTTATCAGCGTAGGCCTCAATGCAATCCAAAGTAGCACTTCTCAGGTTCCTCCAGGACAGTGTTAGTGGACTGCTCCACGAAACATAAGTGTAACTCTGTGAGGTGAATTCACACATCACCAAGAAGTTTCTAAGAAAGCTTCTTTCTAGTTTTCATCTGAGGATAATTCCTTTGTCACCGTAGCTATATTGCGCTAAGAACTATCCCGGTGCAGATTTCCAGAAAACTGTGTTAACAAACTGATGACTGAAGAGAAACGTGTAACTCTGTGAGTTGCATTCACACTTTGCAATGCAGTATCTCAGAAGGCTTCTTTCCAGGTTTCATGTAACGATATTTCCTTTTTCACCATAGCCCTCAGTGAGCTTCCAAATATCACTTTGCAGAATCCACGGCATCAGTGTTAGCAAGCTGTTCCAAGAAGGGAAGGGTGGAACTCTGTGTGATGAAGTCACACATCAGAAAGCAATCTCTCAGAACGCTTCTCTCTAGTTATTATCTGAGTATGTTTCCTTTTACACTACAGTTCCCAAAGGGGTCCCAAATATCAATTTGCAGATTCCACCAAAAGAGAGTTAGCAAACTGCTTCCTGAGGAATAAGTTGGAACACTGTGGGATGAATTCACAGAACACAGAGAAGTTTCTCAGAAAGCTTCTTTCACGTTTCTAACTGCTGATATGTCCCTTATCAGCGTAGGCCTCAATGCAATCCAAAGTAGCACTTCTCAGGTTCCTCCAGGACAGTGTTAGTGGACTGCTCCACGAAACATAAGTGTAACTCTGTGAGGTGAATTCACACATCACCAAGAAGTTTCTAAGAAAGCTTCTTTCTAGTTTTCATCTGAGGATAATTCCTTTGTCACCATAAGCTATATTGCGCTAAGAACTATCCCGGTGCAGATTTCCAGAAAACTGTGTTAACAAACTGATGACTGAAGAGAAACGTGTAACTCTGTGAGTTGCATTCACACTTTGCAATGCAGTATCTCAGAAGGCTTCTTTCCTGGTTTCATGTAACGATATTTCCTTTTTCACCATAGCCCTCAGTGAGCTTTCCAAATATCACTTTGCAGAATCCACGGCATCAGTGTTAGCAAGCTGTTCCAAGAAGGGAAGGGTGGAACTCTGTGTGATGAAGTCACACATCAGAAAGCAATCTCTCAGAAAGCTTCTCTCTAGTTATTATCTGAGTATATTTCCTTTTACACTACAGTCTCCCAAAGGGGTCCCAAATATCAATTTGCAGATTCCAACAAAGAGAGTTAGCAAACTGCTTCCTGAGGAATAAGTTGGAACACTGTGGGATGAATTCACAGAACACAGAGAAGTTTCTCAGAAAGCTTCTTTCACGTTTCTAACTGCTGATATGTCCCTTATCAGCGTAGGCCTCAATGCAATCCAAAGTAGCACTTCTCAGGTTCCTCCAGGACAGTGTTAGTGGACTGCTCCACGAAACATAAGTGTAACTCTGTGAGGTGAATTCACACATCACCAAGAAGTTTCTAAGAAAGCTTCTTTCTAGTTTTCATCTGAGGATAATTCCTTTGTCACCGTAGCTATATTGCGCTAAGAACTATCCCGGTGCAGATTTCCAGAAAACTGTGTTAACAAACTGATGACTGAAGAGAAACGTGTAACTCCTGTGAGTTGCATTCACACTTTGCAATGCAGTATCTCAGAAGGCTTCTTTCCTGGTTTCATGTAACGATATTTCCTTTTTCACCATAGCCCTCAGTGAGCTTCCAAATATCACTTTGCAGAATCCACGGCATCAGTGTTAGCAAGCTGTTCCAAGAAGGGAAGGGTGGAACTCTGTGTGATGAAGTCACACATCAGAAAGCAATCTCTCAGAAAGCTTCTCTCTAGTTATTATCTGAGTATATTTCCTTTTACACTACAGTTCCCAAAGGGGTCCCAAATATCAATTTGCAGATTCCAACAAAAGAGAGTTAGCAAACTGCTTCCTGAGGAATAAGTTGGAACACTGTGGGATGAATTCACAGAACACAGAGAAGTTTCTCAGAAAGCTTCTTTCACGTTTCTAACTGCTGATATGTCCCTTATCAGCGTAGGCCTCAATGCAATCCAAAGTAGCACTTCTCAGGTTCCTCCAGGACAGTGTTAGTGGACTGCTCCACGAAACATAAGTGTAACTCTGTGAGGTGAATTCACACATCACCAAGAAGTTTCTAAGAAAGCTTCTTTCTAGTGTTCATCTGAGGATAATTCCTTTGTCTCCATTAGCTATATTGCGCTAAGAACAATCCCGGTGCAGATTTCCAGAAAACTGGGTTAACAAACTGATGACTGAAGAGAAACGTGTAACTCTGTGAGTTGCATTCACACTTTGCAATGCAGTATCTCAGAAGGCTTCTTTCCTGGTTTCATGTAACGATATTTCCTTTTTCACCATAGCCCTCAGTGAGCTTCCAAATATCACTTTGCAGAATCCACGGCATCAGTGTTAGCAAGCTGTTCCAAGAAGGGAAGGGTGGAACTCTGTGTGATGAAGTCACACATCAGAAAGCAATCTCTCAGAACGCTTCTCTCTAGTTATTATCTGAGTATGTTTCCTTTTACACTACAGTTCCCAAAGGAGTCCCAAATATCAATTTGCAGATTACAACAAAAGACAGTTAGCAAACTGCTTCCTGAGGAATAAGTTGGAACACTGTGGGATGAATTCACAGAACACAGAGAAGTTTCTCAGAAAGCTTCTTTTACGTTTCTAACTGCTGATATGTCCCTTAACAGCATAGGCCTCAATGCAATCCAAAGTAGCACTTCTCAGATTCCTCCAGGACAGTGTTAGTGGACTGCTCCACGAAACATAAGTGTAACTCTGTGAGGTGAATTCACACATCACCAAGAAGTTTCTAAGAAAGCTTCTTTCTAGTTTTCATCTGAGGATAATTCCTTTGTCACCTTAGCTATATTGCGCTAAGAACTATCCCGGTGCAGATTTCCAGAAAACTGTGTTAACAAACTGATGACTGAAGAGAAACGTGTAACTCCTGTGAGTTGCATTCACACTTTGCAATGCAGTATCTCAGAAGGCTTCTTTCCATGGTTTCATGTAACGATATTTCCTTTTTCACCATAGCCCTCAGTGAGCTTCCAAATATCACTTTGCAGAATCCACGGCATCAGTGTTAGCAAGCTGTTCCAAGAAGGGAAGGGTGGAACTCTGTGTGATGAAGTCACACATCAGAAAGCAATCTCTCAGAAAGCTTCTCTCTAGTTATTATCTGAGTATATTTCCTTTTACACTACAGTTCCCAAAGGGGTCCCAAATATCAATTTGCAGATTCCAACAAAAGAGAGTTAGCAAACTGCTTCCTGAGGAATAAGTTGGAACACTGTGGGATGAATTCACAGAACACAGAGAAGTTTCTCAGAAAGCTTCTTTCACGTTTCTAACTGCTGATATGTCCCTTATCAGCGTAGGCCTCAATGCAATCCAAAGTAGCACTTCTCAGGTTCCTCCAGGACAGTGTTAGTGGACTGCTCCACGAAACATAAGTGTAACTCTGTGAGGTGAATTCACACATCACCAAGAAGTTTCTAAGAAAGCTTCTTTCTAGTTTTCATCTGAGGATAATTCCTTTGTCACCGTAGCTATATTGCGCTAAGAACTATCCCGGTGCAGATTTCCAGAAAACTGTGTTAACAAACTGATGACTGAAGAGAAACGTGTAACTCTGTGAGTTGCATTCACACTTTGCAATGCAGTATCTCAGAAGGCTTCTTTCCATGGTTTCATGTAACGATATTTCCTTTTTCACCATAGCCCTCAGTGAGCTTCCAAATATCACTTTGCAGAATCCACGGCATCAGTGTTAGCAAGCTGTTCCAAGAAGGGAAGGGTGGAACTCTGTGTGATGAAGTCACACATCAGAAAGCAATCTCTCAGAAAGCTTCTCTCTAGTTATTATCTGAGTATATTTCCTTTTACACTACAGGTTCCCAAGGGGTCCCAAATATCAATTTACAGATTCCAACAAAGGAGAGTTAGCAAACTGCTTCCTGAGGAATAATTTGGAACACTGTGGGATGAATTCACAGAACACAGAGAAGATTCTCAAAAAGCTTCTTTCACGTTTCTAACTGCTGATATGTCCCTTATCAGCGTAGGCCTCAATGCAATCCAAAGTAGCACTTCTCAGGTTCCTCCAGGACAGTGTTAGTGGACTGCTCCACGAAACATAAGTGTAACTCTGTGAGGTGAATTCACACATCACCAAGAAGTTTCTAAGAAAGCTTCTTTCTAGTTTTCATCTGAGGATAATTCCTTTGTCACCATAGCTATATTGCGCTAAGAACTATCCCAGGTGCAGATTTCCAGAAAACTGGGTTAACAAACTGATGACTGAAGAGAAACGTGTAACTCTGTGAGTTGCATTCACACTTTGCAATGCAGTATCTCAGAAGGCTTCTTTCCAGGTTTCATGTAACGATATTTCCTTTTTCACCATAGCCCTCAGTGAGCTTCCAAATATCACTTTGCAGAATCCACGGCATCAGTGTTAGCAAGCTGTTCCAAGAAGGGAAGGGTGGAACTCTGTGTGATGAAGTCACACATCAGAAAGCAATCTCTCAGAAAGCTTCTCTCTAGTTATTATCTGAGTATATTTCCTTTTACACTACAGTTCCCAAAGGGGTCCCAAATATCAATTTGCAGATTCCACCAAAGAGAGTTAGCAAACTGCTTCCTGAGGAATAAGTTGGAACACTGTGGGATGAATTCACAGAACACAGAGAAGTTTCTCAGAAAGCTTCTTTTACGTTTCTAACTGCTGATATGTCCCTTATCAGCATAGGCCTCAATGCAATCCAAAGTAGCACTTCTCAGGTTCCTCCAGGACAGTGTTAGTGGACTGCTCCACGAAACATAAGTGTAACTCTGTGAGGTGAATTCACACATCACCAAGAAGTTTCTAAGAAAGCTTCTTTCTAGTTTTCATCTGAGGATAATTCCTTTGTCACCATAAGCTATATTGCGCTAAGAACTATCCCGGTGCAGATTTCCAGAAAACTGTGTTAACAAACTGATGACTGAAGAGAAACGTGTAACTCCGTGAGTTGCATTCACACTTTGCAATGCAGTATCTCAGAAGGCTTCTTTCCATTTTCATGTAACGATATTTCCTTTTTCACCATAGCCCTCAGTGAGCTTCCAAATATCACTTTGCAGAATCCACGGCATCAGTGTTAGCAAGCTGTTCCAAGAAGGGAAGGGTGGAACTCTGTGTGATGAAGTCACACATCAGAAAGCAATCTCTCAGAAAGCTTCTCTCTAGTTATTATCTGAGTATATTTCCTTTTACACTACAGTTCCCAATGGGGTCCCAAATATCAATTTGCAGATTCCACCAAAAGAGAGTTAGCAAACTGCTTCCTGAGGAATAAGTTGGAACACTGTGGGATGAATTCACAGAACACAGAGAAGTTTCTCAGAAAGCTTCTTTCACGTTTCTAACTGCTGATATGTCCCTTATCAGCGATAGGCCTCAATGCAATCCAAAGTAGCACTTCTCAGGTTCCTCCAGGACAGTGTTAGTGGACTGCTCCACGAAACATAAGTGTAACTCTGTGAGGTGAATTCACACATCACCAAGAAGTTTCTAAGAAAGCTTCTTTCTAGTTTTCATCTGAGGATAATTCCTTTGTCACCATAAGCTATATTGCGCTAAGAACTATCCCGGTGCAGATTTCCAGAAAACTGTGTTAACAAACTGATGACTGAAGAGAAACGTGTAACTCCGTGAGTTGCATTCACACTTTGCAATGCAGTATCTCAGAAGGCTTCTTTCCTGGTTTCATGTAACGATATTTCCTTTTTCACCATAGCCCTCAGTGAGCTTCCAAATATCACTTTGCAGAATCCACGGCATCAGTGTTAGCAAGCTGTTCCAAGAAGGGAAGGGTGGAACTCTGTGTGATGAAGTCACACATCAGAAAGCAATCTCTCAGAAAGCTTCTCTCTAGTTATTATCTGAGTATATTTCCTTTTACACTACAGTTCCCAAAGGGGTCCCAAATATCAATTTGCAGATTCCAACAAAAGAGAGTTAGCAAACTGCTTCCTGAGGAATAAGTTGGAACACTGTGGGATGAATTCACAGAACACAGAGAAGTTTCTCAGAAAGCTTCTTTCACGTTTCTAACTGCTGATATGTCCCTTATCAGCGTAGGCCTCAATGCAATCCAAAGTAGCACTTCTCAGGTTCCTCCAGGACAGTGTTAGTGGACTGCTCCACGAAACATAAGTGTAACTCTGTGAGGTGAATTCACACATCACCAAGAAGTTTCTAAGAAAGCTTCTTCTAGTTTTCATGGCGGATAATTCACATTTGTCGCACTATCCTACATTGCGCTAAAGAACTATTCCATGGTAAGTTACAGAAAACTGTGTTACAAACTGATGACTGAAGAGAAACTGTAACGCCATGATGTTGCATTCACGCTTTTGAAATGCAGATATCTCAGAAGGCGTCTTTCTAATTTTCATGTGAGATATGTCCAGTTTTCACACCATAGCCCTCATTGAGCTTCCAGATATCCTTTCTGAAACCCACCGCATCAGTGTTAGCAGCTGTTCCAAGAAGGGAAGGTGGAAACTCTTGTGATGAAAGTCACACATCAGAAAGCAATCACTCAGAACGCTTCTCTCTACTAATTGTCCTGACATATTTTCCTTTTACAGTATAGGTCACCAAGTGGTCCCAATAGCAATTTGCAGATTCCACCAAAAGAGAGTTAGGAACTGCTTCCTGATGATAACTTGGAACATTGTGGATGAATTCACAGAACACAGAGAAGT